>NC_068396.1:32516117-32558617 GCF_023724105.1 Carassius gibelio | reverse complement strand
TCACTGAAGGAAAAAAAGGTACATTTATAGGGTTACCATTATAGTGGTCCGTGTTTGCTTTAGTTGGGCTCTTGACCCTTTACTTTTTAATGTTATATTTTGTACTGCTGTTGTAACTGAATTATAACAGCTAGATTTGCTGACAGAATTGCGGTGGTCCTGGTTATAATCTAGCACAATCTTTGTTTGGCCTGAGCATTATAAATTGAGTCTGTTCTCGGAGACAAATTGACATTCATTAAAGCAACATCTGTAATTCTGCAATAGAAGACCTGGATTTTTATGTGAAATCCAGAGTTTAAGAATTCTGATTAAGAAAAAAAATGTGATGGAGAAGGGAAACTTACTCTTTGGCACTAAGTGACATCAAGAACCAGCATATGATTCTCAAGAATGGTGACAGACAGCATGATGGGATCCATAAATTAGTTTTGATTGGTGGCACCCAGAATGCAGTGCAGCAAGATTTTTGATGGTCACCATTGTTGAGATTCTCAGGCTGATTCTTGATGTTTGTGTGCCTAAATAAAATTTTCTTTTTTTTTTTGTTTTTTTTTAAATGTCCAGACCTTATGCTGTTCAAACATAGGACAACTGAAATCCAGACCAAATGCTGTCAAAACAAACAACACCACCTGATCTTACTCTTTATTGGCTTATCTAGCGGCAATCTCACAATTACAGCAACCAAAAAAAGTTTTGTTTGAAAGGTTAAGGGTAAAGTTCCCATTTACAGCAAACACTGACCACCGTAATGGTAACCAAAATTTAGATTATTCTCCTGCAGTGATTTTGTTTGTTAACATCAGGTGTCTCCAGTTTTGGTAGCTTGAAAACATGAGCTTTTGAACATGATGCCTGTATCATCTCCATGTAATCAACTAAAACATGACTTTGTAAATTACATTTTTGGGCTGTATTTCTTAGTCGCCAACTACTGGCCTGGTATGCATAACATAATGTTCATAGTGTGTTGTTTTTCTTAAAGAAATGTTATTTTTTTGTTGTTGTTTCTATTTGTTTAAACTTAGCTTATTTTTTGTGCTATTTAACTCATTTTGAATGGTTAATTTCTAAGTATCTCATTTGATTAATTCTAATGAATTCTTATGTGCTAAATTTAATTAATAATATTGCTTGTAATCTGTTGCCACAATTTTATTAACTAAATATAATGTATTATTTTTAACAGTGTACACCAACTACACACGCATTTCCTATCATGTATGCCTATGAAAGATGGTCAAACCAATCACAGTAGGTATGGGGCGGGTTAATTTGTGCCACCCCGCCTCTATATGCAGGCTGCAGATGGGTGCTTCTCGTTTTATCCAACAAAACCGATATTTTTAAATATATTTTAATTATTTTTTTCATGTTATTTTACTCATTTTGAATAATTTCTTTCAAGCATCTCATTTGATTAATTCCAATTAATTCTAATGTGTTAAATGTAATTAACAATATTGCTTGTAATCTGTTGCCACAATATAATTGAGTAAATATAGAGTATCACTTTTTACAGTGTAAGTGCAATATCTGATTATTCCACACAGAAGTCAAACAGGATGAGTTACAGCAGGTTTCCCAGCATGCTCTGCGTCTAATTGTGTGAGGAAACTGTTTGTTCAGTTCTGTTGAATGTCAAGGGGTTTCTGTTCTGTTTCTCTCCTGTTACAGTAGTTATGCTGCATGCTGTTGCTTTATTTGAAATGTAAACTATGCACATGTGCTAATGCTAGATATTTAACTGCAAATTATTTAAGCAGTTATAAATTAAGTGATGTTTTAGCTACGGGGAGTTCATAGATATCTTTTTTTTATATAGAAATAGAAATCTTCAGGAACAAACACACACTACTGTTCAAAGGTTTGGGGTCAGTATTTTTTTTATTTCTTTTTTTAAATAAATATACTAAACAAGGATGTGTTAAATGGATGAAGTGTGATAGTAAATATATTGTTAGAAAAGATTTTCTATTTGGAAAAAATGCTGTTCTCTTTCAATTTTATTTATCAAAGAATCCAGAGAAAAGTCTCAAATTAACTAATAATGAAAAGTATATCTGCATCCTGAGTTTCAGTCATCATTACTGAACGATTAGGACTGTATACTGAATACTGAATGCCAAGCTTCCTTTACGATATCTGTTCCTGTCGCAGAAATCAGCTTGATGCATTTATAGCAAAAGCTTAAGTGGGAGCAGAGTTTTCTAAGGTTTAATTGTTCATTTGTCATAGCATTAATATTGTTCTCTTTAGTTTGACTGTAGAGTTGCTGTATTGTGATGTTATGACGACTGAATCTTGTCTTATTCTCACGCTAAGGGCTGGACAGATGCTTCTGTTATGAAACCCAGAGAAACAGGAACACAACAATCAGGCCGTTATATGATCTGTCAATGCCTCTGCATGCATTAGCTGGTGAATTCTGACAATTCCTGAACGTCAATCAGCCGAACTCAACACCAGCAATGTGCCTGAGGCGGAGCTGGTTCGTCCTGCTGAGGATTTCGCCCAGAGCCTGAGCTTCTCTGGTTTAAGCATCATGTGTGTCCTAACACAGAAAGATGATTTACTGCAGGAGTTTCTGCTGGTCATCTGATCATCTGAACATTTGTTTACTGAAATGTTTTTTTCTTCCAAGTAACAATGTCATCCTTATAACATCAGAGAAACTTCTCAACCTCAAGATCTGTCATGCTTTTCACCTCTTGTTTTAATCATAAACCTCACAATAAGTCATGAATCTCTTGCTTCTTTTCCTTCACCCGTTTGTACACATCATGTGACAGTAAAGATAAACAAGGCATGGTTTTGTTATGGTTCTTCAGATGTGATTATGATTATCTTAAGTGACATGCTCTAAAGCTACACTCTTGAACTAAAGCAGCCACAACAATAGTAATTAACATCATAATCTCTTTTGTTTGATTATAAAGAATAATGCACTTTGACGTTCAATCCTGAACCTCATTAATTCAGAACCAGTGCATCCAGTGAATCCAGCTGCTTCTCATTTCACACACACACACACACACACACACACACACACACACAAACACACACACACACACACACACACACACAGATTCTGTCGTGTAAATAGCGATTCGCCCTGGCGCGAGCACATCACACTCTTAAAGGGAATAGGAGATGAGAATCTGTGTCTATGTTGTTCTCTGATTCAAATGATAAATGATGTAACTAAACAAATGAATGATTAATTGGGTGAAGCTGTGCTGTCTAATTAAACATGGTGAATTATTATTGCTCATTGCACAGCTGGGTATATTATTTTTGGAATCTGTCCAGACAAGTGACTCATGCAGACTCATAATAAGATTACAGTGTTTTACGATTGCTTACACATTAAAATTAAATATAACACACAGCTGGTGAAACCTTACACTCAAAGAGCAAAACCTCAGCCCAGATCTGTACAGTAAGAACATTGTCAGCCTCACACTACACACACTTCTCTACATTAGACACAGAAATCTAACATCATGACACTTCTGTGCCATTTCAAGACACTGCTTTCCAAACCCTACACATATGAACCTATTGATCAGACACGGCCATCAGGTGAGCAGACACCACAGTGTCGAACTGAGAACTCAACTATCACAGTGTGAGCACTATCGAAAGAGAACAGACTGTTTTTAGACAGACTAAACAGTGGACAGACTAGGTGTCTGGTGCCATTATTCCAGTACCTCCTGCAAAACTCTCCCTTCCTTCCCTCTTCCCTTCTGTATGCAGTGGAAGGTTAATGACCTCTGACCCCATGTTATACCCCTCATTCAAGCAATGGAGGAGGCCTGTGACCTGATAGATGCAGCGTCTGTGTGAGGATGGATTCTCCGTTTGAGAAGATTCTTCTCTCGCTGTATTTCAAGAGAGGATATTGACTGTGACATACCCAGCGTTATGAAGAGATGATGCTAAAGTGTTGTTTACTCATCTACAGGTTTATGTATAATGTATATTGTATTTGGAATATGTTCTGATTTTCAATGCAAAATGCAGCCTAACTGCAATGATGTACTGAAAGATTTTACAATGTGTTGAGAAATGGATATTTTCATGAATGTGCCGTACTTGTCTCATGTGTTGTGTTTGTTCAATATATTCAAGTACTTCAACAATATCTAAAAAAAAAAAAAAAAAAAAAAAAAAGATTTTAGATTGGTTCTCAGCAGTGTCTAAGTGGTTCATACAGAATATATATAAACCATGTGTGTGCCATACGGTACTATGGAAGCTATTTTTAAAATGTAAGGAGTAGAAGTAAAAAGTCGGCTGAAAAACAATTACTCAAGTAAAGTATAGATACCCAAAATTTCTACTTAAGTAAGGTAACGAAGTATTTGTGCTTCATTACTTGACACCTATGCATTTTTACAGTGTAGAGCTGAAGGGAATAGCTGCTGAAATGCTTGAGGACGGTCTTGAGTTTCTGGTATAAATGAATAACAGAACACTCAAAACAGTGGAGATGATGGTGGACTTCAGGAGAAACCCCCTGCTCTCATAAAATATAACCTGGTGAGATTTTGCTCTCTACCAAAACTTTTTGTGCTGGAACAAATAATAGATTAATGAGATCAGAGACCACTCTCCTGCAGATCTGGCCCAGGTGAGCTCTCTCTGCAGGTTCATGAGCACCGAACCGCTGACACCTGCACACATCTCAGAAAACCTTGAAACTAATTTTAAAATAGACATTATCTTTATTAACAAACAGCAAATTTGAAGTCTGAACAAGTACATTCTCACATTAATAACTCTATCTGTGTGTTGTTGTTGTTGTCTCTATGTAAAAATGAAAGCTTCTGTCACCAGAACAAATTCCTTGCAAACACTCTTGGCAATAAAACTCTTTCTGATTGTGATTCTGTACCTACACTTCTTAAACATCCAGTGTGCTCATCTGAATTCACTGTCAGGCGTGTTTCAGAGAAACAGTGTTTCTGTAACACAAGTATATTCTGTGATAAAGCTTCTGTTGAGGTTTCTTTATACTGCAGTCTCATCATTAAAGTCCCTCCTGAAGCTGAGGTACAGACATCTGTGTGCAGTGGCAGAGATGATTATCGCTCTCATATTCTGCAAGCACACTCAAAAAAATAGCACATTGGTTGAACATGATTTAATCGTGGACAGTGGTTCCACGTGATTACACCACATTATCTTAACAACAATGGATGATGTTCACCAGGGGTGGTTCTAGGGTGAATGGAGATCCGGGGCTTAGCCCAGAAAAATCCATATATGTGACTTTTTTATTTTAATAAATCAGAAAGATTTACCTTGTTTAAAATATACAAAAACAATAAAAACAAAAACAAATTTAAAACATTTTATTTAAAGTATTGAGGAAAATACATTTGCTTTATGCAAACAAAAATTAAGAATTGCAAAACAAATGAAACAGCGCGAAAGCAATGATTTTGCAATACATATTTTCCATGGTCATATCTATTAATTTATTTGCAACGCTGCTTTTATTTTGCGTGTCAGTCTAGTTTGAGCTTGCGAAGCCATTTTTCCTTTGCGCTTCACTTTTCTGCACGTCTCTCTTTGAAAAAGAGAAAAAAAACAGTGCCACTGTTTTGACGTGGGGCGGAGTCAATGGACGGGGGCGTGTACAACATGCCTACGTGGAAATGACGTCATCAGTGGCTGTGATGATGAGCAGATATTTCGAGTGGATCGTTTATTTTTATTCAGTAGCATTAAAACATTCATGTTTTCGTTTTATTTACTTTTTTAACAAATGTATATGCATTAGCAGCGTTTGCTCAAGTTAAAGAAGTTGTTAACATGAACATCTGCTGTTTATTTCTCTCGATGTGCACACTTTTATGTGTATTATTGGGATCGCAAATCATTTGAGTCAGTTCGGGAGTTCGTAGCGGGTTCGCGAATCATTTGAGTCAGTTTGGGGATCGCAAATCATTTGAATCAGTTCGTGAGTTCGGTGTGAGTTTCCTAAAGACTGTGCTGCGCAACCGTTAACTGTTAGATGTTCAAAATGTAACGTTAAATCAGACACAATTTAAAACCGAAAAAGAAATATAATAAGATTAAAAGTTACAGATACCTGAAGCTGTTGTATCTTGGCGTTCAAGTGTTTTGGCTGGGGGGGGGTTTACTTCCTTTTTTGAAGAAGAAGAAGATGAATTTTGCAATATCCATTTTAATTTTCAAATAAATTGATCTAGTAAAATACTACACGCCAAGAAACCGCCTGCTCATTTCATTGGCTGGATCGTACAGACACTCATCGATGGTTGGCCAGTTTACATGTCAGTCATAAGCACTAGACTCAGTGGGCGGTTTTCGTCGGGTGTGAATGACAATGTGTAACTTACTTGAGTAAATTTACAGACACTGTGGACGTGAGAGTCGAGAGATATTTATTTATTTAAATTCTAATATAAATGACTTTATTGGGCATGAAAACTCATTGATGGCATGGTAGTAATAAAAACATTCGGGCTTTACTGAAAACATTCGGGGCTCCAGCCCCCTTAGCCCACCCTTAACGCCGCCCCTGATGTTCACCCAGCTTGAAATATTTGTGTTCATTTAACATGAACTTCATTCGAGTTCAGAAAAAGAAGCTATAGATTGCATTCAAGTAATTAAGTGATTAACTAAGTGCTGATTGAGAATTAGTGATGAACAGCTGCTGTTAACAAACAGAATCACTGAAGAAAAGAGAAACACAAGAACTACTACAACTGACTTCAGACACAGACTTAGATGAAATCAACTGAAATAAAATACATGAAATCTCTCAAGATCTGATTAAACAACCCCACAAACAGCATCACCAGCTCCACTTATTAATAACCAGACTGACTTTATTTCTGTCAGACGTCTACAGAAGATCTTATTGAGAATGAACTAAGGTTTAGATGTTGATTTATTGTTTCATTTGAACATCTCCTTTAAAATGAAAACATTAAACCAACGAGTGACAGTTTAACATGACACAATCATATTGAAATGAAAAATAGCCAAAATGGCATTAATTCAACATGAATTGTTCAGGTAAAGTGAAAAATCATTTTTTTTGAGTGCATGTTGGTGATAAATGTTCAAAGTTTTGCTGTTGTGCTCTGGACATTACTGTGTGTGACGGAGAATGTAAAGGAAAGCACGCAGAAGCGGTGAGATGAGGATCTCAGTAGAAATGCACTGGATTCAGGCCAGAAGCTTGACACTTTAGCGCCCTCTGTTGGTCCAACACATGAAGAGGAAGGATTCTTTAACGAGTTTAAATTGCCTGTTTTATTCCTGGAAATATGTGTAATGTCATGATGTGATGCAATGTGACAATGAAGTGATGTAACTCTTATCTGAAAATATGTGTACATTTCATGATAATCAAATCATCACCAGCCTCCATGAGAACAAGTGCAGTTCAGTTTCAGTGCAATCCGCAAACTTCCAGTTACAATAATGCCCGCTGTCACTAACTTACTGACTTACCTTGAATAATAGCAGCACGTGTAAGATCTTTCCTAACAAGTGCTCTGAACAGAAGCTTTACCTTCCTTTCACTTCTGTATCAAAACAAAACAAAAAAACATCCGGACTGTGGGAGGGTTTTACTTCAGAACTTTAATCACAAGGGGACCATCAATGAAAAAAGATATTTACAATATTGTTTCACCAGTTACAGAATATCATCCTCAGTCAGGTTCAGCCTCTGTTTCACAGAGAATAAGTCAAACGCTTAGAAAGGACATGAGAGTGAGTAAATGATGACAGAATCACTGCTTTAGGAACAGAGCAGACTGTCATTACTTTCCTTGTGCTCTTTATCTTTAAGTTGCTCTGAGATTTGTCTGCTGCTTCCATCTGTGTCTGAGCTGTGACTTTAACACAAACCGACAGTAAGTGAGTTAGTAATTTAAGAACAACACTGTGTATAGAGTGCTCCTCGCAGTAAGAAGGTCCTCTGTGCAGGTTTATATAACATGAGGACAGAACGATCATCCGTGGGTTAACTGCGACACATAAGGCATTTAGTTGGACATTCATGATTTTTTGGGATATTAGCTGGGCATTTGTAAATAATGAGAGAGCCCCATGCATGAACTTTGTTTGGGACTGACATGGTCAGACACAGTCTTGAAGTGAAGCAGTCCTCGTCTCAGAGTCTCATCCACAGATGACTGGTGGAAATGCTTATAGATAAATGGAGAAAAATAAATTCTGCTGTTTAAAAGTAATAAAGTGTAAATGCTATATTCAGATTCATTAATAAATTCAGTCCGACTGAAACAGAAGTTGTGCATGTAAACATAGCCACTGAGTGAAAGCATAACACCCCATAACTATATTTAAAGCATGGATACTGGAATCCTAGAGTCAGGCTATTACCTAATTATTTAATTGTTCCTTCTGCACTATTATAACTCTAACCTAAGGAACGAACTGACAGCACAGTTATCAGCACACTATGACTGAAGTGCAGTTCTTTAATTGTGCATGAGTTCACCAGTGCGCTCGAAAACTGTTATGAGATTGGCACAGTGAAATATGCAATCTATATGAATTCTATTGAACAATTGCCACTTTAATATGCTTTGGAGAAAGTCAGTTTCTAAAAAAGGCACATAAACTAAAGACTGATGAATAGTTGTGCTTCATCCATGTGTTTTTGACATTGTAATCTTGAGATGTTTAGTGAGGATATGTAATTAGCTTGGTTAAATATAAACCATTTTATAATTTTTCACATATGTCTTGTGATAGTGACATAAAAAATAAGTCCAACAATAAACAAAATCAGTAATATCTCATTCAATGACATCATTTGTTTACTCATTAATTATGTTGTGAAGTTATTGATGAAGTTGTGGCCTAGTGTTTAGAGAGTTTGACTCCTAACCTAGGGTTGTGTGTTTGAGACTCGGGCTGGGAATACCACGACTGAGGCATAAATAATGCCGTGTGTGCACTTCGGATGGGTTAAATGCAGAGCACAAACTCTGAGTATGGGTCACCATACTTGGCTGAATGTCACGTCACTTTCATACAACTAGGGCAGAGCTTCACTGTTCATTATTCACTGTATGAATTAAATACAGAATCATTGTTATTAAAGCCACAAAAATGTTGCTGTTTTATTAAAATTACATGTCTGTACCGGTATATCGGCCACATCTAGCACTATAAAGGTTACTTCTTTGAAATCAAAATAAAATACAGATGAAGATAAGTATTATAAGCAATAAATAAATTATATTTCACTCCATTTTACATCCCTCCATTCTCTTTCTGTCTGCCGACGTTTTCTTTACCAAGGTCACATTTTCATCCGCTTGGAAGAAGTCTTGAGGGCGCATCCGTTTAAAGAACCCAAGCTACACACACACACACACACACACACACACACACACACACATACACAAAAGTACATACAGATTGTATTGAGAATGTGAGAGGTGAATGATGACATCATGTGTGAAGTGACTCCTGACTGGTCCTTACCTTGACTAGCACTACCAATATGATAATGAACACGATGATCCCGCCCCCCATGGAACCGCCGATGATCAACATGATCTCATCGAGTGGAGCGACAAAATTCACCTTCACTGCAACCTGGGAGAAACAGCTCTAAATCATCATCATTTCAAACAATTGGTTCAAATTATTCAGAGCTGAGAAATCTCTGTTTCTCCCATCATAACAGGAGCTGACGTGTGAAGTTCAGCTTACCTCCACATACTCCTCCGTCCTGCTGTTAACGTCAAGAACAGCCACAGAGTTTCCAGACAACATCTCAGTTTGTGAGAAATTCATTCGTATCTTCAGAGGAGATACTGTGTCTGCAACACAGCGCTGAAACAAACACAATATTCACCATCAGACCGAATCTGCTGCGGCTGGCTGAAGTTGTGATAGACCACACATACCAGCATGAAGATGGAGAAGTTAAAACAGGAGGACCCAGAATCCAGCAGGATAAACTGCTGCAGAGTCCTGGACGACACATTGCTCTGATCGAAGAATCCTCGACTCATTCCTCGTACCACATCCACATCCACATTCAGAGAAACATTCATCTTCTTCTCCAGAGATCCTGAAAGACATGAGGGGGTAAGACATATTCTTCATGTGACAGAGAGACTCTCTGAAACTTCAGTGATGTTACCTGTGCTGCTGGTTCTCTCGGTCACCGTGAAACATGACGTGAGATTAAATGCATTAAATGTGTTTACATCTGGACATTCAAAGTAGTTCAGACTGATTTCCTTTGGACTGAAACTGAGCTCTGTAGATACAGACATCACAGGCCGAGCCCTGAGAAGAGACACAGGGTGTTTGTTAATAATGTGATAAATATGGCAGTTTTGCACCTAATAAATTTTATTCTCCAAACTAAAGAATGACATACTTGAGAAGAACGATCCCTCCTTGTGCTCCGATCACGATATCTGTCAGATTATCATCATTCATGTCCATCTGACCACACAGAGACACTCCAAACTGCTGCAGACCGGGCAGAACTGACCGCGCTGGGATCCGCTGCACACACACACACACACACACACACACACAGATCTGTCAAAGCAGCTTATTATTGTGCAGATTTATCCCGACTTTAAGCACTTTCACACTGGAGGAACATTTTCAAGTATTGGTGGAAGTTCCCACTTTTTGGTGTGTTTACACCGCAGGAACGGGTTTTATCAGTGGTGGGACTTTCAAGTCACAAGCAAGTCCTTAAAGTCAAATCCCAAGTCCTCAAAGGGTTAAAATTAATGAGATAATTAAGTGACTAATTAAATGATGATTGTACATTAGGGATGAACATCTGTTGTTAATAATCAACATCACTGAAGTAACGAGAAACACAAGAACTACAACTGAATTTAGCCACAGCCTTCAACTGAAAAAAAAAGTAAAAAAAAAACACTATGCCACCATATTTTTGGTCAATGTTTGCTTTAGGTAGTGTCTTGACCCTTGTACTAATTCAAAAGAATTGCAATATTATTTTCATAACAAACACGTATGCATTGCTGAATCAAACCTGGCAGAAACAGACATTTTTATGCTTTTTCTGTTTATAACTCATGGTGACTGAACATCATGAAGTAGTCTTTATCTTTAGATTGTTGACTAACACTAAGCTAAGTACTATTATTGAACTAAATACACCACTGCAATGCTTCAAACATTGAAAGACAAAAAAAGGAGACTGCCACTTCAGGTTTTAGACATGCACATTTATCACATGATCCTCAGCAGTGGTGACAGTTTTTACTATGGGGTTACCCAGCATGCAACATTTTGTTGATTGTCACCACTGTTGAGAGTCATATGCTGGTTCTTGACGTCTTTGTGTTTCTACAGAGTAGTGTAGCTCAAATTTTATATACACTTAATAGACTTAAATTTCATTCACTGTAATTATTTTTGCACACTGCTGTTTTACTGGGTTGATCATGCAAAACTCAAATAAAACAATTGTTAACTTGATTGTAATGAGACCAGGGGCCTGTTCTTCGTACGTAGCTAACTCAGTTAGCTGGATCTGATTGTTGACGATTTGGCGTGATCTTGGATCGTTTGGTTCTTCGAAGCTCATCCCGGAGCTGCTGTCATAGCAACAGGTCCGTAAGCTTAAACCTGCTCGGGAGCAGCTTATTTCATGTTTGGATTAGATGGATTCTTTTCAACCAGAACTGATACTCAAAATATGTCTGCTACCACCGCTACTTTATTACAAGAGTAGTGTACTGATCCAGGGACAATAATTTAAAATAATAATCATTTAAACTTTTATTTAAAAATAATATAGAAATGCTGTGTAGTCCATAACAGCCTGCTATAGACAGCCAGTTTTACTCACTGAAATATTTATTTGTCATAAAATTATTACTTCATAATTGTATTATAGTCTTACACACATGCTATACAGATAATAGAGTCGTGCATTATTCTGAGTGATGACTGCTATTACAAGAGTGGCTTGATGGAGCGCAGGAGATGCAGATAACATGATATTGACCCTTAAGAAACTTTCATTAATGCTGTCACGTAACAAATCTGTCCAAATATAAAATAAAATGAATAGATCATTTCTACATTGAAATAAAAATGTAAAGACTGCACAACTATAAATTGTGAATCTAAATAATTGGGAATAATGAAAAAAATTCTAATAAAATAAAAACATGTATCTATTATCTGTTTCATGTATCTATTATAACATTTATGTAGTTTTGTTTGCTTGGCTGTTTCCTTATAAAAGTCCAGAAATATGTCAAGTTTTTCCTCAGGTGTCATTTTAAATTATATGACGTCATTACATTGCCGTCTTGCCACCAGCCAATCGCTGCACTGCTGATCATGGTTTCGAGTATCAATACATATCCCCTTTTAAGACAACACATGAACGCGCAATTATCTCACATAACTCAATCCAGCGATACTAATCATACACAACAGGTGTGTTCGAAGAACCCAATGAGCCGGATCAGGATTAGCACGATCATATCATCTTGGATGTGTCATTTGATCTCAGATGTAATAAGCGACGTACGAAGAACGGCCCCTGGCCCCAGATCCTCTGTAATTCTAAATAACAGCAGGTGTTCATCACTAGTGCACAATCATCATTTAATTAGTCACTTAATAATCTCATTAACTTTAATCCTTTGAGGACTTGGGAAAATGACTTGAAAACTTGCTTGTGACTTGAAAGTCCCACCTCTGGGTTTTAGTTCTAAAAACTCAGTTTGGGGAAACTAAATTAACACTGTAAAACCAGACAAGTAAACTTAACTCAAACTGTTTGAGTGAACAGATATCCTTAAAACCTGACAAGTTATGTTAACTCAAACCATTTGAGGAAACCGATTGCCTTAAACCATTTAAGTTGAAAAAACTAACAGTTATGAGTACTCTGAACTTAATTCAGTTGAGTTCACTACTACAACTGACTTCAGACACAGCCTTAGATGAAATCAACTGAAATAAAATACATGAAATCACTCAAGATCTGATTAAACAACCCACAAACAGCATCAGCAGCTCCACTTATTAATAACCAAACTGACTTTATTTCTGTCAGACGTCTACAGAAGATCTTATTGAGAATGAACTAAGGTTTAGATGTTGATTTATTGTTTCATTTGAAGTAACCATGTTAGAGATCAGTGTTTGCTTTAGTTGGGCTCTTGACCCTTAACCTCTGTCTCAGTTCTTTTTCTGGCTGTTATAACCGTGTGTTTCTAAAACATGTTTGTTCTAAATCAAAAGCCCAGAAAAAGTATCATCAAGTGTTACACAAAAACACAAAGGCTGCTTTTATCTAAAGCAACTTACAGTGTTTTCAGGCAAAAAAAATTTTTCCTAACCTGTACCTACACTGTAAAAAGTGATCCTCTATATTTATTTAATAAAATTGCGTCAAAAATTTACAAGCAATATTATTAATTACATTGAACACTTTTTAATTAAGTAGAACTAATCATTCAAAATGAGTAGAATAACATTAAAAAATTAACTAAAATTTACAGAAAAATATTGATTTCATTGGACAAAAAAAAACAAAAAACACAAGAATACTATGTTATGCATGCCAGGCCAGTAGTTGGCGATCATGAAACACCCTTCGAAAACATTACATACATCAGTGTAGGTGTAGGTTGTTATACTTTATATTGGTGAAGATAATCATCAATTATTGAACTGCTTGAAGTCCAATCTCTGATGAAACAAGTGTTGTGTAATTAGTTAGATTGATTATAGCTAAAGTGATTCTAAGAGTGTTTCTGTGATAATCAGTTAATATAAAGAAAACAATTTACTCCATGAACATGGAAAACTGCGATATCAGCACATTTTCTCTGCCTCAATGATATGTAACACAGTAAGTTGTCATAGAAGATTCAGTCAGAATTTCATGCTTTTTCAACTGTGTAAATTATGTGTTTACATTTTATTTCCATTATCACAAAACATACACCACACAACAAAAACAACTCCTGAAATGGCGTCATTCATGCACCAGCTGCTGATATTTATAAATGCAAATAAAGTTGCTGTTGGCCACTTCAGAGTTCCTGCTGCCACTGCGAATGCAACCAGGAAAACAGTCCGAGAGAGAAACTGGTTCTCTAGGAAACACACCATGCAAGGTAATTCCCTGAATGAAGCTCTTAGGACTCTGTGGTCCAAGAGCCCCTATATTCTGGCTCAAATGTGAGCACAGTTTTGGTTTGAGGGAAGCACAGCAAACTCTCACCTGAGGAGCGTGTTCAGGGTTTATGCCATGTGTCCTGTGGCCCAGATAGATGTAGACCACTCCTTCATCCTCCAGCGGTGCCCCGACCGCCACATCAGACAGACTGTCTCCATTCAGATCCTTTAGTGAAGCCACAGATGCAGAAAATCTGCCAGTGGTTGATTCACTCACACTCCGAGCCTTCTGACAACTCTACAAAGAGAGAGTTAAGAAAACATAATATTTATTGGCACATGACCAGCACCAGCACAAATTTCATGTAACGAATGTCACTGGGAACCTATTACATAGACAATCGCTATTAAGTGATGCAAGGGTGACAACTAGCAGCCTTCTGGTCCAAAATCTTAGTTAAATGTGTTTGTACTGCGAATATCATCATAACTGAATCTGTGTTATGATTGAGAAGCTCCAATGCATTTTTCAAGTATGCAGTTCAGTATCGAGGCTTGTATCGTTTCTTGTACTTTTGAGTGATTTATGTGTGTGTGTTGGTGTTTAATGAGGGACTGAAACATTGTGCAAAAGCTAGCATACTACTTTAAGAAATTACAAGTGCTAGAAAAACGTAAAAGTTTCTCCATTTAGGAACTTTTGGGGGAATTGCTGTTGTAAAATTATCCAGCTAACAGATGATAAAAATGACAGTATCACTGTTGTCGATGCTCTGAAGCTTTTAATCTTTACATGTACACTGTGAAAATGACCATCATTTTAATGGCAAAAGAATGTAAAAATGCTACAGGTAAAAACCTATTAATATTATAATATCAATTGTATGGTGTATTAACATTTCAGGTAATGAAATACGATTTGAATGCAAATTTAAATTAAATCTATAAAACCCAATATGTTGCTACCATATCTTTAGTGGTAAAATTCTGGCAACTACAGCCAGCTTTTTACTGTAAATTTTACAGTTTTTTTTAATTTATTTTTTTATCAGTGTATAGTCTGGGGTTTCATTTTCTCCCCCTAAACTGAACAGCACTCAGAGAATCATGAATCTGTGCGTACCTGTTCTGATAAAGTGTAGACGTACAGCCTCCCTTCAGCCCTCGGCTGAGACTGGTAAAATAATGGAGCTCCGACCAGCAGGAAATCTGAGTCTCCATCAGAGTCCACATCCAACACACTCAGAGACGCTCCGAAATATGAGCCAATCTGATGCCAGAAATCAACACATGACAACATTAAAATGTATCTTTATCACCTGATGTTCACAGATGAATTAGCAACACAACATGTTTTAGTAATAGTACAGTCACACTGGAGTCTTGGACAATATGGGTTTCTCTAATCTGCTAAATGTGCATGTAAGGCATAAATGTGTAAATAAATAATATACATTAACTTCAAGAATTTCTGCAAAGCTGCTTTGTCGGCTCTTCAAGTCATGTCAAGTCTGCTTTATTGTCAATTCTTCTACATGTACAGCACATACATACAGAGAATTGAAATTATGTTACTCTCAGACCGTTTGTGCATACAGAGAACACTAACAAGTAGAGTATAAAAATACAGATAGATAAAGATTTAATATAAAATACAACTATACACATAATGCAAGACATGTTAAAAAACTAAAAACTAAAAATACAGTTAAATAAAACAGCACAATGCTCATGGCAGATAGAGTGCAAACCAGTGAAGTAAACAAACTTCAGATAAAATTATTATAAAATGACTGTAAGGCAAGGCAAGGCAAGGCAAGTTTATTTATATAGCACATTTCATACACAATGGTAATTCAGAGTGCTTTACATAAAAGAAAGTAAAAAAATCATGAAAAAAATAATAAAAATAAAACAAGCAATTTTAAAACTTTTAAAATGATTAAAACATTTAAAAACAGTTAGAAAATGATTTTACATTTTACATGAAAATGTAGTGCAATCAGTTCGGACATTGCACAGTGCTCATTCACTAAATGCACAGCTAAACAGATGAGTTTTAAGTCTAGATTGAAATGTGACTAGTGTTTTAGCACATCTGATCTCTTCTGGAAGCTGATTCCAACTGCAGGCAGCATAGTAACTAAAGGAGGACTCCCCTTGTTTTGTGTGAACCCTTGGTATTTCTAACTGACTCGATCCTAGTGATCTGAGTGCTCTGTTAGGTTTATATTCAATGAACATATCAGCAAAATATATTTCGGTCCTAGGTCATTGAGTATTTATATATGAGTAAAAGTACTTTAAAATCAATCCTAAATGTAACTGGAAGCCAGTGTAAGGACCTGAGGACTGGTGTGATATGCTCATATTTTCTGGTTCTAGTCAGAATCCTGGCAGCAGTGTTCTGGATGAGCTGCAGCTGTCTAATGCTCTTTTTGGGAAGGCCGGTGAGGAGCCCATTACAATAGTCCACCCTGCTGGTGATAAAGGCATGAACAAGTTTCTCCAAGTCTTGACTGGAAACAAAACATCTAATTCTTGCGATGTTTTTTAAATGATAGTATGCTGATTTAGTTACTGCTTTGACATGACTACTGAAACTAAGGTCTGTCTCCAGAATCACACCAAGATTCCTGACTTGATTTTTAGTTGTTTGACCCCAAGAGTTAAGGTATGCATTCACCTTGAACACTTCATCTTTGTTTCCAAATGCAATGACTTCAGTTTTTTCCCTGTTTAACTGAAGAAAGTTCTGGCCCATCCAACTATTAATTTCATCAATGCATTGGCAGAGGGAGCCAATGGGGCTGTAGTCATTTGGAGATAAGGCTAGGTAAATCTGGGTGTCATCAGCATAGCTGTGATAGGCAATTTGGTTCTTTCTCATTATTTGACTTAGTGGAAGCATATACAGGCTAAATAAGAGCGGTGCAAGAATTGAGCCTTGTGGGACTCCACATGTCATGGACGTCCACTTAGATTTATGCTCTCCTAGACTCACATAATAGCCTCTCCCTTCTAAGTGTGATATGAACCATTTGAGTACCATCCCAGAAAGCCAGACCGAGTTTTCCAGTCTCTCTAGTAGTATGTTATGATCGACAGTGTCAAACGCAGCACTGAGATCTAGCAAAACCAGCACCGATATTTTGCCAGAGTCACAATTTAAGCGAATATCATTTATTATCTTAATGAGTGCTGTCTCTGTGCTGTGATGCGGTCGAAAACCAGATTAAAATTGTCCAGGTATCCATTTGAGTTTAAGTATTTGTTCAGCTGATTAAAAACGACCTTTTCTATAATTTTGCCTATAAAAGGAAGATTAGATTTTGGTCTAAAATTGCTCAAAATTGTGTTATCAAGATTGGTCTTTTTCAGGAGGGGCTTAACAACTGCAGTTTTTAGGGAGTTTAGAAATGTCCCAGAAAGAAGTGAGGCATTCACCACTTCTAAGAGATCTGCTTCTAAGCATTAAGCACACTTTTGAAAAAAGATGTGGGAAGTGTGTCAAGACAACAGGCTGAGGATTTTAGGTGCTGCACTATGTCTTTCAGAATTTTGCTATGAATTGCTTCAAAAATAGACATAGTATCAAAGGAGAACTGCCCCCCCCCCAACTGAGCCTGGTTTCTCCCAAGGTTTTTTTCTCCATTCTGTCACTGATGGAGTTTCGGTTCCTTGCCGCTGTCGCCTCTGGCTTGCTTAGTTGGGGTCACTTCATCTACAGCGATATCATTGACTTGATTGCAAATAAATGCACAGACACTATTTAAACTGAACAGAGATGACATAACTGAATTCAGTGATGAACTGCCTTTAACTATCATTCTGCATTATTGAGACACTGTTTTCCTAATGAATGTTGTTCAGTGCTTGGACACAATGTATTTTGTTTAAAGCGCTATATAAATAAAGGTGATTGATTGATTGATTGATTGATTGATATTTTGGCCGAATCTGTCTGACCTCTGCATTACTTGAGGATGTGCTGATCGCCTTCCTGATATTGATGATCTTCTCAGAAAAGAAAGAAGCAAACTCATTGCATTTGCTGTCTGATAGCATTTCACTGGGAATCTGACTTGGGGGGTTTGTCAGTCTCTCAACAGTGGCAAAAAGAGTGCGAGTGTTATTTAAGTTACTGTTTATAAGGTTTGAGAAGAAGTTCTGTCTAGCTGTGGCTAGTTTCACATTAAAATCATGAAGGCTGTTTTTATAGATGCTATAGTGAATTTCAAGTTTCGTCTTCCTCCACATCCGCTCGGCTTTTCTCCATTGTCTTTTCATAGTCTGAACTGCTTTTGATCTTCTCCAAACTGATTTCTGTCTGTTTGTTTTCTTACTGACTATTATTGGTGCAATATCATCAATAACATTCTTAACTTTTGAGTTGAAGGAATCAAGGAGAATATCAACAGAGTCTGCAGATATGTTTGGTGTTAAAGATATAGCCTCCATAAATAGTACACTTGTGTTCTCGTTTATGCATCTCCTTCTGACAGAGACAGATCTAGATTCAGTGGTAGCAGAGATCAGTATATCATAGAAAATACAGAAGTGATCAGATAGTGCTATGTCCTTAATAACAAACAATGGATGAAATGTTTAGAGCCCTACTGATGATTAAGTCTAGAGAGTGTCCACCTTTGTGTGTGGGTGCATGCACATGCTGAATCAGGTCAAAAGTGTTTAGAACCGTTATCATTTCTTTTGTAGTTTTGTTTTCTGCATTATCTATGTGAATAATTAAAATCCCCTGCTATTGCAAAACAGTCAAACTCTGAAGAAATTATTGATAACATTTCTGTGACCTCTTCAACAAAGGCTGGAGAGTATTTTCGAGGCCTGTAGATAATAATAAACAGTATGTGTGGATAACCTTTTAGCACAATCCCTAGATATTCAAAAGACAAGTACTGACCAAATGACATTTGCTTGCATTGATACAGCAGCTACACCCCCACCTCTCCTAACAGTCCTGCAGACACTCATGTAAGTGAATTTAGGGGGGGCTGCTTCATTTAGGATTGTTGCACTGCAGCTGTCTTCTAGCCATGGTTCATTTAGAAACATAAAATAAAAACGGCCTACGGCAGTGACATCAGATGCTAATACCATCATTCACGCTCTCACAGCGGTTATAGACAGCAAATTAGCCTGAGTCACGGAACAGATTGAGAAATTGGAAGCGTCTGTAACACAGACGATGCACAGCAAAATCCCCAGTGTTAATTTAACACTCTGAGTGTGGACTCATATAAACACTGAAGCAGTGTTAAAAGTAACACTGAAGCAGAGTTGAAGTTAATGAGATAATTAAGAAGTTAATTGAGTTATGATTGAGCATTATTGAAGACACCTGATGTTAACAAGCAGAATCACCAACTGAGAAAATCACAGTTTGTGTGTCACCATTATAGTGGTCAGTGTTTGCTTTAGTTGGGATCTTGACTTGTAACTTTTTATTTTTAAAGTTTGTTTGTCAAACCAAGAGCAAAAATCATCGCGTGTTGATGATTATGTTTTAATGTGATCTAGTGATGGGATTTATGGCTCTTTGAGGGGATCCGGATCTTCGCGATCCGTTCCTTTCAAAGAGCCGTTCAAAAGAATGGCTCTTTTGGCTCTTTTTAAATATTTAGTCAGTTTTAAGAAGCCAGCTTGGGAGCATCTCAGTTTATCCTGGAAATAATCACTGGGAGGTATTATGAGGTGAGATTTGTAGTCAAATAATTAAAGCTCAGATATCACACACCAATATCTGAGTTTGAATTATTCTGAAATATTGATTGTTACCTCATTTCTCATGTGTCGACTATATTCCATAGGGTTGCACAAATCCCTCTGCTTAGACAGTGACATCATTATTTTGATTTACCTTTAGTACAAAGTGTGTGTGTGTGTGTGTGTGTGTAAAACTACGTTGACTTATGTTATTCATACAATACCTACTCACAAATAAACATAAAAAACAAAGCCGGCTGCAATGAATTTCTGTGCAAAACAGCTTTTACTACAAACACTTCCACACAAGAACATTGTTATCACACAAGAACATTTTGATAGAAAACTTTTTTTTTTTTAAAGTAGATAAAATTAGAATAAATAAAATGGAAATGTCTACATACTACATACTATTACTACTGTAAACTTTGCAAATAGGACATCAGCCCCTTCAAGTCAATGAACAATAACAAAGTGGGCTGCAATGAATGTCTGTGGAAAACAGCTTTTAGTGAAATATTTCTATACAAGTACAGTATCACAAAAGAACATTTTTAATGATTTTAAAATAAGTTTTAAATGAACACAAAATGCAATGTAAATGCATGCACAACTAATAACTAATATCATCACGCTATAAAGGGTTGGCCTGCGCTGGGTGCGCCCCACCCCCTATAACTGTTCTGTCTCCTGGCGGAGCTCATTTGTATGAACACGCATAGGAAAAAAGAACGATAGAAAGAACGGCTCCTCTCCAGTCGCGACTCGGCTCCCATCGTTCATGTTTATGAGCCGTTCAAAAGAATCGGTTCGTTCGCGAACGTCACAACTCTAATGTGATCGTTGTTTGACATGAATCACTGAACTCATTTACAGTCTTTTCTCAAAGTAAAACTTCCATTATTGATTGTCACAGCTTTGATTCCACAAAGAAAAAATCTGTATTTTCTATGCATTTTGTAGGTATCTCTTGCAAGTGATTCTGATTTTTTTTTATTAAAGAATTTTAATTTTAGGCACACACAGATAACAATAATTAGCGTATGAATCTCAACAACGGTGACAAACAACATATTCAGATAAACAGACCAACTCTGAACATCACAAAACTAGATACAAAAAATGAACATAAAAACAGCAAAAATAAAATACAGTTAGAATAAAAAGTTAAAAAGACAGTTCAGCTCATAATTTATTCATGCCGCAATGCATGATGGGAGCCATGGATGAGTTTTTATTGGCTACAACATGCTTTTTTGATGGTCACCGTTGTTGTGATGCTCACGCTGATTCCTGATATCTGTGTGTCCAAACAAAAGATTACTTTTTTTTTTTTTTTACGTCGAACTAACTATTAAAAACATGTCATACTATGTCAGAAATGCTGGTTTGCTTAGTTTTCTTTTTCACTTAATTTATGTATGCAGTAAAGAAACTTAAACTCAGGCATTCAGGTAACTCTATAACAAATAGCTCAAACCACAATCAATGGCAAACATGATTGCCTTTGCTGTGGTCCGTCTGTATGATATAATTCAGTCACCACAGCCACACAAAATCTAAAGTTAATAACTGAAGGGTCAAGATCTCAACTAAAGCAAACATTGACCACTATAATGGTGACACACAAATTGTGATTTTCTCGTTTGGTGATTCTGCTTGTTAACATCAGGTCTTCAATAATGGTCAATTAACTCAATTAACTTCTTAATTATCTCATTAACTTCAACTCTGCTTCAGTGTTACTTTTAACACTGCTTCAGTGTTTATATGAGTCCACACTCAAGAGTGTTAAATTAACACTGGGGATTTTGCTGTGTGGATAAAAAAATAGCTGATGTAACGCAAATGATTGAAACAAGACTGGCCTCTGTGCTGGAAGCCGTTGCTGACCGAGGCACTCAGATACAGGCCCTGACTGCAAGAATGGATACCGCAGACAAGCAAATGGAAACCATAGACCAGACTGTAGTATCATCCGAAGCCAAAATCTTAACTTTGGAAAAACAAATTATACAACTAAAAGAGCACACTAATCAGCTGGAGAATCACTCCCGGAGATGTAAAGTCAGAATACTGGGACTACAGAGCGCGAAGAGGGGACAAACGCGGTGAAATACCTTGAGAGGTGGATCCCTGAGTATCTTCCGCAGACGGCAGGATCATCCTAGACCATGCCCATCGTGCGTTGGGCCAAATGCCGCCAATCGGAGAGGGGCCACGTCCCCTCACTGTCAAATTCCACTATTACTCCGATAAAATCCGGGTAATGGAAGCCACACGTAGACACGACCAGAATGAGACCCCGCATCAACAGAGGGTCCTCTTCTTGCACGACTATTCAGCGGAGATCGTCTGTAAACGTAAAGCTTACAATGGTGTGAAAGCTCAACTCCGCGAGATGAAGGTGGAATACTTGTTGTTATATCCAGACATCTTGAGGGTGAACACCGACGGAGGAGGTCACCGGCCCTTCTCATCCCCGGGTGAGGCTAAGGTGTATGTTCGCACTTTGGAGCAGGCATCACAAAACGTCTGACGAGCAGCTGACAACTGGATGAAAGGTTAAACCTCTCTGTTTACAAAATGATATCTCACAGTACAGGGCTCATTTAGAAGGAAGAATATGTTTCTAGACCACACTAAATATATAAATATATAAATATATTTATATATATGTATATATTTGTATTTATATTTGTATTTATTATTATAATTTTTTTAGATAGAGCTCAAGTGTAGACCATAGATAATGGAAGCACCCCTCTGCGGGACTCAGTTTACTTTGAGCACAGCTCAGGTTTGGCACTGCCTTCCCTTTTTCGTGCAGTGCTTTGCCTTTTTCTTTTTTTGTGGATGTTTTGAATTTGTTTTTTCTACATTGTTTTTTTTTTTTTTTTTAGCTGTTTGTAGCTTAGTTACCTCCTGTCTCCATATAAACCCAATGTTGAAAAAGATATTACTTGCTCAGCCTAATTTAATCTTGTTTTTTATTTCATTTTTTTTTTCTTAATTGTATTAAATGAATTATGGACAAAATAGGACATATAAACTGTATATCACTTAATGTGAAAGGAATTAATAATCCAACTAAAAGGAAAAAAAATGAAAACATATTTAAAAAAACAAAAGACAGATATTGCATTCATCCAAGAAACACATCTTACTGACATTGAGCATACAAAATTGAAACGTGATTGGATTGGTAAAGTCTATTACTCCTCGTTTTCATCAAGTGCTAGAGGTGTAGCGTTGCTCATAAACAAAACCCTTAGATTTCAATTAAATACAGTACAAAAGGATACCTCAGGTACATTTATATTAGTTGACTGTATAATTAACAGGAATAGGTTGACACTGGCATCAATATACGGCCCTAATATAGATGATCCAATTTTCTTTAATAAATTAACTATGAAACTGGCTTCCGCAGAGGGTAAATGTATTTTGGGTGGAGATTTCAATCTTGTGTTGAACCCATTATTAGATCGCTCAGCCCCAAAGAACACTACTTTGTCAAAATCTGCAACAGCATTGCATCAAGGCATGAATGAACTTGGGTTAAAAGATGTGTGGAGACTGCAAAACCCGGGTAAAAAGGAATTCTCTTTCTACTCTAATGTTCACAATACATACTCTAGAATTGACTTGTTTTTACCTCACAGACATTACTGCCTCACATTAAAACATGCCTTTATTTGGCTGCAACCTTATCAGACCACAATGCTCTAATGATGGAAGTGTCTATACCACAGGAAGGTCCTACCGCCCATAGATGGAGATTTAAAACATTCCTACTTAAAGATCCTGATTTTGTAAATTATATGAACGACAAGTTAGATATATATTTGGAGACTAACTTAAATACTGCTTCTCACTCAGTTGTTTGGGAAACAGTTAAGGCATATATGAGAGGTAACATTATCTCATATTTATCCCATAAAAATAAACAAAAGAGAGACCAATTATCGCAACTAGAACATGAAATAAAAATACTTGAAATCCAACATGCCCAAACCAAACAATCCAAAACCCTTAGTTCATTAAAACAAAAACGGACTCTGTATGACAATCTTTGTACCAGTAAAGCTGAAGCAGCCATGGCATGAACAAAACATCATTACTATGAGTTTGGTAACAAAACTAGCAAGTTGCTTGCCTGGCAGCTAAAGCAAGAAGATACAGGGAAATACATACAATGCATCAAAACTGATGACGATCAGTATTTAGAAGACTCTAAGGACATAAACTTGGAATTCAAAAAATATTATGAAACGTTATATAAAACAGAGCAGTCAACGGAAACTGAAATCAAAGACTTCCTTAACAAATTAGCAATACCTAAACTTACAGTCACAGACAGGAATCTATTAGATGAAGCGATATTAGAAGAGGAGGTTCACTGAGCGATCAAGTCCTTGCAAAATAATAGAGCTCCAGGACCTGATGGGTACCCAATTGAATACTTCAAAACTTTCTCAGAAAAAATATTAACGCCGTTAACAAACATGATTAGAGAAGCATTCCAAAAAGAAACAATCCCGAAAACATTGGAGTTTGGCAACTAAAAGTATTATACTACTTCCAAAACCTGGAAAGGATCCACAAAAGTGCAACAATTATAGATTATAAACTCTGATTATAAAATTTTATCGAAAATTATGGCACAACGCTTAGAGAAAGTAGTTCCAAAAATTATTAATACAGACCAAACGGGTTTTATCAAGAACAGACAAGGTGCAGATAATGTTAGGCGACTATTTCATATTATAGAGCACACAAAAAAACATGACCACCATGCCGTGATCGTCTCTATGGACGATGAGAAGGCGTTAGACAGGATAGAACCAAATTTTCTTCTTGAGACCATGAGGGCCATGAATTCTGGTGAAAATTTTCTGTGTTTCATCAGGACCCTATTCGACGCCCCCAGATCACAGATCCTCACAAATGGGGTTCTGTCGGATGCCTTTTCCTTATCGCGTGGCTGTCGTCAGGGCTGTCCTTCCTCTCCCGCGCTCTTCTCAATTACAATAGAGCCATTGGCTATAGCCCTGCGATCAGACATATACATCACCGGCATAAAAATTGGAACGGAAGAGCATAAACTCGCACTCTATGCAGATGACTTATTAGTATTTATATCTCAACCTATCACATCATTTCCCTCGTTATTGACTAATCTTAAAAAATACAGTGCTGTATCGGGATGCAAAATTAATTACTCTAAAAGTGAAGATTTCCCAAATCAACATGACAAACCATTACATAAGTCTGCTTCCAGTTCAATTTAAATGGTGTTCGGAGGGCTTCAAATACCTGGGAATCACTGTCTGTAGCACCTGTGATGAAATATATGAAGAAAATGACACCTCTTTGCTTACTACACAGCAAAATCCCCAGTGTTAATTTAACACTCTGTGGACTCATATAAACACTGAAGCAGTGTTAAAAGTAACACTGAAGCAGAGTTGAAGTTAATGAGATAATTAAGAAGTTAATTGAGTTATGATTGACCATTATTGAAGACACCTGATATTAACAAGCAGAATCACAAACGAGAAAAATCACAATTTATGTGTCACCATTATAGTGGTCAGTGTTTGCTTTAGTTGGGATCTTGGCTTGTAACTTTTTACATTTAAAGTTTGTTTGTCAAACCAAGAGCAAAAATCATCGCGTGTTGATGATTATGTTTTAATGTAATCGTTGTTTGACATGAGTCACTGAACTCATTTACAGTCTCTTCTCAAAGTAAAACTTCCATTATTGATTGTCACAGCTTTGATTCCACAATTAAAAAAATCTGTATTTTCTATGCATTTTGTAGGTATCTCTTGCAAGTAATTCAGATTTTTTTTTTATTTTTTATTAAAGAATTTTAATTTTAGGCACACACAGATAACAATAATCAGCGTATGAATGGTGACAAACAACATATTCAGATAAACAGACCAACTCTGAACATCACAAAACTAGATACAAAAAATGAACATAAAAACAGCAAAAATAAAATACAGTTAGAATAAAAAGTTAAAAAGACAGTTCAGCTCATAATTTATTCATGCCGCAATGCATGATGGGAGCCATGGATGAGTTTTTATTGGCTACAACATGCTTTTTTGATGGTCACCGTTGTTGTGATGCTCACGCTGATTCCTGATGTCTGTGTATGATTCCTGATGTCTGTGTGTCTAAACAAAAGATTACTTTTTTACGTAGAACTAACTATTAAAAACATGTCATACTATGTCAGAAATGCTGGGTTGCTTACTTCTCTTTTTCACTTAATTTATGTATGCAGTAAAGAAACCTAAACTCAGGCATTCAGGTAACTCTATAACAAATAGCTCAAACCACAATCAATGGCACGCATGATTGCCTTTGCTGTGGTCCGTCTGTATGATATAATTCAGTCACCACAGCCTCATAAAATCTAAAGTTAATAACTGAAGGGTCAAGATCCCAACTAAAGCAAACATTGACCACTATAATGGTGACACACAAATTGTGATTTTCTCAGTTGGTGATTCTGCTTGTTAACATCAGGTGTCTTCAATAATGGTCAATCATAACTCAATTAACTTCTTAATTATCTCATTAACTTCAACTCTGCTTCAGTGTTACTTTTAACACTGCTTTAGTGTTTATATGAGTCCACACTCAAGAGTGTTAAATTAACACTGGGGATTTTGCTGTGTAAATCTAAAAAGGAGTTACTGAGATGGATGGACCTCCCTTTATCACTGATTGGCAGGATTAATACAATAAAAATGAATCTATTACCCAAATTTATTTATTTATTCCAGTGTATACCACTGAAGGTTCCAATATCCTTTTTTAAGGAATTAGATAAATCACTTACTTCCTTCCTGAGGCACAAAAAAACACAGAGAGTCAAACTCCTTACATTACAGGCGCCTTATTCCAAAGGTGGCTTGAATCTCCCAAATTTTAAATTGTATTATTTGGCTGCACAACTTCGCGCTCTGTGGATGTGGTTTCACTGCAGAGCAGATGAAGTAAAACGGATGTCAATTGAACAACATGAACTACAGGACAATCCATTAACAATCGTACCATTTTTGGAATCTTAAAAGAAACTAAAAACAATCACTCAAAACCCAATAATTTCTGCTACATTTAACGCCTGGCAGCAATTACACATATTAGTTGGACAAAACATAAAATTATTGGTAAATTCACCTCTCACGAACAATCCCAATATCCCAACAGCCTTAGCGGATGGAATTTTACAAAACTGGGTGAGAAAAGGAGTAAAAATTGTTAGTGACCTTAATACTAATAATGTCTTTTTAAGTTTCAGCCAATTGTTAGAAATTTATCACATAGATAAAAGTAACTTTTTCAAATATTTACAAATTAGAAGCTGGATCAAGAATCAAACTAAAGATAATTTTCCACACAGACCCGAGGAATCTTTAATTGAAAAATGCATTTTCAACTCCAAATGTAATAGAATTAAATATTTAATATCTACAGTGTATAAAACAATGAATGACAACTTACCGGCTTATGCCAGATATACAAACAAAATAAGGTGGGAGTCTGATCTTGGGTGCACTTACACAGAGGAGAATTGGAACAGTTTATTGGAATTGGCACAAACAAAATTGGTGTCCTCTAAACACAGAAAAATTCAATTCAATATTTACCATAGAACATATTTTATGCCATATAGGTTAAGTAAATTAGGAAATGACATATCTGATCAATGTCAAAGATGCACCATCTCTGTCGGAACTCTTGTGCACATGCTATGGAGTTGTACTTGTTTGAAGCCATACTGGACTCACATCATTGCAGTAACCTCTCTGGTTTGTGGACAGGTTCTGGACGCCGACCCTAGGATTTGGTTACTGGGGGATGTAACCTTACTGAAAGTGAACTCAAATATGAAACATTTTGTGTTACTAGCAGCATGAGGTAGTGAGCAGACCAATGCTGCACAAAGTGTTTGGTAAAGGTCAGAGTTTGTTAGTTGGAGGGGGAGTGGAAGGGCCTGGTAATGTTGTAGCTGAGAGGGGGAGGGGTTCAGAGTTCAGTGGTGCCTCGGGCAAAAGAGGGGGGGGGGGGCAGCCTGATGAATTAAGCTGTCCTTCAGTCTGCTAGTCCTGGCCTGGAGACTCCACAGTCTCCTTCTTGATGGCAGCAGACTGAAGAAGCTGTGTGACGGGTGGGTGGCATCACCTGCGATGCAGGGGGCTTTGCAGAAAAGATGTGTTCCATAAATTTCCTGGAGGGAGGAGAGAGAGTGAAGAGGAGGGGGCTCAGCACACATCCTTGGGGGGCCCCAGTGTCCAGTGTGATGGTGCTGGATGTGTTGCTGCTGACCCGTACTGCCTGAGGTCTTCCAGTCAGAAAGTCCAACAGCCAGTAGCACAGCGAAGTGTTGAGCCCCAGCTGAATCAGTTTGTGAATGAGCTGTTTAGGGATGATTGTGTTGAATGCTGAACTGAAGTCTATGAACAGCATTCTGACGTCTTTTTTCTATATATGTGTGAGTGCTGAGTGGACGGCAGTTGAGATGGCATCATCGGTCAACCGGTTGGACCGATATTCAAACTGGAAGGGGTCCAGGGGGGGGGGGGGCAGACTTGATGTGGTGCATGACTAGCTGTTCAAAGCACTTCATGAGGATGGGAGTACAAGTGCAACTGGATGGTAGTCATTGAGGCAGGATGGAGACGGCTTCTTCGGAACTCGAATGATGGTGGTAGCTTTGAAGCATTTGGGGACGACAGCCTGACTAAGCGAGATGTTGAAAATATCTGTGAAGACATCAGTGAGTTTCAATGCACCATGTGTACTGTTTTGTTCCTCAAAGTGAGCAAAGAAGGTGTTCAGCTGGTTCAGCAGGGAGATGGTCCTGTCACAGGTCCCCGGTGGGGGCTAGTAGTCCGTAATGGTCTTTATCTCTTGCTACATGCTTCGAGTATCTCTGCTGTCACCGAATTGATGGGTTATCCTCTTGGAGTACTGTCTCTTAGCCTCTCTGATGCCGTGGGATAGGTTGGCCATAGCTGTCCTCAGGCCCACCTCATCTCCAGCTCCAGCAGCATTCTGTGTCTTTGGGACTCTGAAAAGTGAAAGTCATGACATTTGCCAAGTATTGTTACCCATACTCGGAATTGGTGCTCTGCATTTAACCCATCCAAGTGCACACACAGAACAGTGAACACACACCCAGAGCAGTGGGCAGCCATTTATTCTCAAGTCATTGAAGGTGGAGCGAGAACTGTACATGCACTCCCCCCACCCACAATTCCTGCCGGCCCGGGACTCGAACTCACAACCTTTCGATTGGGAGTCCGATTCTCTAACCATTAGGCCACGACTTCCCATCTCTCTCTCAGTACACACCCAGGAATCTTGTCAGGACGAGGAGCTTTGCATGTGTTGAACCTGCTGAGGGACCTCCTCACACTCTCTGGGGACAGCGTCATCATTTTGTTGCCGGGAGGAGGAGGAGGAGTCTTCTGTGCAGTGGTACTGTTTTGTTCCTCAAAGTGAGCGAAGAAGGTGTTCAGCTGGTTCAGCAGGGAGATGGTCCTGTCCCTTGATTAGTAGTCCGTAATGGTCTTTATCTCTTGCTACATGCTTCGAGTATCTCTGCTGTCACCGAATTGATGGGCTATTCTCTTGGAGTACTGTCTTTTAGCCTCACTGATGCCGTGGGATAGGTTGGCCGTAGCTGTCCTCAGGCCCACCTCATCTCCAGCTCCAGCAGCATTCTGTGTCTTTGGGACTCTGAAAAGTGAAAGTGAAAGTCGTGACATTTGCCAAGTATGGCTACCCATACTCGGAATTGGTGCTCTGCATTTAACCCATCCAAGTGCACACACACAGCAGTGAGAAGTGAACACACCGTGAACACACACCCGGAGTAGTGGGCAGCTATAGATCCAGCGCCAGGGGAGAAACTGTAGAACCCCCTTGTCATCCACGGCTCCTGGTTGGCCCGGACAGTGATGACCTTTGTGATGGTTATATCATCAATAAACTTGTTGAAGTAAGCAGTGACAGCTTTGGAGTACTCTTGGAGGTCTGTGGTGTTATTGTGTGTTGCAGCCTGCTTAAACATATTCCAGTTAGTGGTGTCAAAACAGTCTTGAAGAGCCTCTGATGACCCTTCCGGACAAACTTCCAAGGTTTTTATTTAGCACAGTGGCTAAATTAACAAATAACCAGACGCCACCTGATTCAAATATTCCATCAGCGTTTAATAGTAATGACTTGAATTGATGCAGTCACACTATGAATATGAATTTATTCACTGATAAAATAGATAACATTAGAAATACAATAGATGTAGTGTCTAATACTTCAGTTTCATCCATCGCACCCAAAGATAAACTGCAGTCTTTTACAACTATAGGACAGGAAGAGCTAAATAAACTTATCACTGCATCTAAACCAACAACATGTTTATTAGATCCTGTACCCACTAAATTACTGAAAGAGCTGTTACCTGTAGCCGAAGAACAGCTTCTCAATATTATTAACTCGTCGTTATATTTAGGTCACATCCCAAAACCATTCAAGCTGGCGGTTATCAAGCCTCTTATTAAGAAACCACAACTAGATCCTAGTGTACTGGCAAATTATAGACCTATTTCAAATCTCCTTTTATGTCTAAAATTTTTGAAAAAGTTGTGTCTGCTCAATTGAGCACCTTCCTGCATAAAAATGATCTGCTTGAAGATTTTCAGTCAGGTTTCAGGCCCCACCATAGCACAGAAACTGCACTTGTTAAAATTACAAATGACCTGCTTCTTGCATCAGATCAAGGCTGCATCTCATTGCTAGTTTTACTTGATTTTAGTGCTGCGTTCGACACCATAGATCATAACATACTCATAGATCAATTGCAAAAATATACATGTATTCAAGGGCAGGCTCTAAGATGGTTTACATCCTACCTGTCCGATCGCTACCATTTTGTTTATTTAAATAAGGAGTCATCTCATTTATCATCAGTAAAATATGGAGTGCCACAAGGATCCATCTTAGTTCCCCTTCTATTTTCAATATACATGTTGCCCCTTGGTAATATTATTAGAAAATACGGGATTAGTTTCCACTGTTATGCTGATAATACTCAATTATATGTGACCCGTCACGGAAACCAGTGACACAAGTCGGCAGCACAACTTTCAAGCAAAATGAGAAAGAAGCGTTTTATTTCAAAATTGGTGATTTTCGTTTTTTGCAGAATCTGTTAGTTGATATCAAAAAGAAGCCTCTCCGTGTTTGATATAGCAATATTGGTATATTTAAAAGCGTACATTTTGAGGTTGAAATCAGGTAGTTTGTCGGAGATTCTAGCACGCAGTAGGGGCGTTTCATTGTCTGTCTGTATTTCCATACTTGATAAGCCGACTTTTGTTTCTTTTGTTATTGCCCCCGCCCTCCGAGGGAAACGTGGCTACTTAGTATGCAGCGCTCTGGCCGGCTCTAGCGAACAAGCGCTCACTGATTCTGAAGACGATCTGAGCGAAGATGAAAGCGCCATAATAAGACTGTATAATATCCCTAATCTACAACTGAGCGAAGATGACGACGAGGAAGAATGTATTGGACTGGCGTCAGACGAGTTGGACCGTAAGATATCAGAGGCTATATCGATAGTAACATTTGATGGGGATAAAGACAAAAAAAAAAATCTGTAACATTTAGAGGCAAACAGACGCACAGTGCAAACTTCGGAGATTTACATCCACAAAGAAGACCCCAACAAAGAGAAAGTGTGCCCGAACGACTTTTCATTGAAGGCATCGATATCTGCAAGAATACTTTCTGTTTCTTATGGGGTGAGTTTCTATAAACATCAAAGTTTGTCGTTTTGTGTTCTTTCTAAGAACACACATTATCTCATGTTTAGTCCATGTTTATACCTTCCCATATCTACCTATTGTTATTAGCTAGCTCATCGGTTATCACAGAATCCTGTTAAAAAAGTCCTAATGCTACACAATGAAATCAATTCAAGTTTTATGTAGAAAACCAGCAAATAACAAATAAAATTAGCATCAATATGTACTTTTTGTTTACATAAACATTAAAATAATAACATTAAAAATGATGGCCACATTTGAAAGATTAAAGATTTTTTATAAAAAGATAAAACTCACATATTTCAGCCTCTAAATCATTTTTTATAAAAGTCAAAAAACATAAATTACTGACATTTACAATGCACATTCTCCTTTATTATTAATAGTATGCGGTCCGATTTTTCCCGTTGTGTCTGTCGTTGCTATGAAGGGGGGTTTTGAGCTTTTTTGAGTGCCTACCTTCAAATGGCCACAACTTCTCCAAATATTATCAGATTTCCATGTGTTACACATCGTTGGAAAGCTTGGAAACTACACTTCTAGAATCTGTGAATAACTTAAAATGCCCCAGAACCGACTTGTGTCCCTACTTTCCGTGATTGGTCACATATATATCATCGAGACCAGATGAAACTTATAATTTATCTAAGATAAGTGTGTTAAAAATGTAAAAGATTGGATAACCAATAATTTTCTCCTATTAAATTCAGATAAAACAGAAATATTAATTATTGTACTAAAAAAAAAACAGTACACAGAATCTAGTAGACTACAGCTTGCAACTAGACGGATATACTGTTACTTCCTCTACAGTCAGAAATCTGGGTGTTATATTAGACAGCAACTTGTCTTTTGAAAATCATATTTCACATGTTACAAAAACTGCATTCTTCCATCTTAGAAACATTGCCAAGCTACGAAACATGTTATCTGTTTCTGATGCAGAAAAGCTAGTTCATGCATGCATGACCTCTAGACTGGACTATTGTAATGCACTTCTAGGTGGTTGTTCTGCTTCGTCAATAAACAAGCTACAGGTCGTCCAAAATACAGCAGCTAGAGTCCTTACGAGGTCAAGAAAATATGATCATATTACCCCAATTTTACAGTCTCTGCACTGATTACCTATTAAGTTCCCTATCAGTTACAAATTATCATTACTTACCTATAAGGCCCTAAATGGTTTAGCTCCTGTGTACCTAACTAGCCTTCTACCACGCTACAATCCATCACGCACCCTAAGGTCACAAAACACTGGACTTTTGGTCGTTCCTAGGATAGCAAAGTCCACTAAAGGAGGTAGAGCTTTCTCACATTTGGCTCCCAAACTCTGGAATAGCCTTCCTGATAATGTTCGGGGTTCAGACACACTCTCTCTGTTTAAATCTAGATTAAAATCTCTTTCTCCAAGCATTCAAATAATGCATCTCATAAATTTTGACTGAAGTTGCATCTGATCAAATGCACATTCTTATTCTTTATCTTGGGTTTAACTAATTAATTTTACTTTGTTGGATCAGCAGCTATGCTAATGATGTCTCTATGTGTTTCTCTGTTTCTGCTGGATCTTCATCCCGTGGTCACTAGGATTTACACAAGCTCCAGTCTGGATCCAGAACACCTGAGAAGAGATGATGCTGACCCTCAGAGGACCCCAGATGATACTAACCCTGAATCAACAACAGAACTAACAAATATTGTTACAGGTGTGACTGCATCATATAATAATTATTAATTAATAATATTAATAATGTTCATCGCCTGGTTGATTACGTCTTGTATAAATTTTTCTTAAAAATCCTATCATACGTACACAAACTGACATTCACCACCTATAAGCTATTACTAAATATTGTAGAAACTTAATTCTCTGTTCTCTAATTCTCTAACGTTGCTTTGTAATGATTTGTATTGTAAAAAGCGCTATACTGTACAAATAAACTTGAATTTAATTGAATTGCATTTGTTTCTGAACTGGTTTGGTGACATGACAGTGATGTGGTCTGAGGCACCAAAGTTGGGGAGGGAAGGCCTTTGTAAGCTCCTCTCTGGGTGGTGTAAACAAAGACCAGAATGTTGTTACCTGTGTTGGAAAGTCAGTGTGATGGTGTATTTTTCCTTCCTCTCACACCGCTTATGTTGACTCCTCTGTGGGCGAGATGCAGCAGTGGGGGTCGGTGATGGTGAAGGCCTCCGGAGCAGACTCTTCCGTGTGCGTGTAATTTAACTCTAAAAATGTGGTTTTGCTGACATCGAGCAGAAACTCATGACGGAATCTGAACTTAAAGACAGGTAGACGCGATGAAGTCGTACAAAAACACTGCGACTCACAAGACCAAAAAACATGAACTTCCGTTTTTTTCACTACCAGAGGTTATTCTCCACCACATAGACTCTCACACTACACAGACTGTTTCACTCACCCTGGACTCCATTTCCCATAATCCTCTGCCTGTACACATCATCAATTGCAATCCCCTGTCTTTCATCAGATCTCATCATCAGTTCACAGCTGTCTCACATTAGAAGGACTTTAAAAGTAGCACACACACACTGTCTGACTTTGCTGGTGACTGAATGCTTATCCTCCCATTGTCTTGCCTTCCATGTTTCCTGGTTTCTGTGTTATTGTGTTTTGATTTTGGACTTGCCCTTGTATTCCCACTTTGTCCTCACGACTCCTCTAATGTTACAGTGAAAGTGTTATTCGTATTTATAACTTACGTTTTAAATAATTTATAATTTACAGTAAAAAAAAATGTTTTTTTAATTATTATAAGAATTAAAAAGAGCAACATAAAAATAGCAACTGAAAAATAAATAATATGCAATCTGTAATTACATAAGCACATACTCCATAATCAAGCTTGTATTATATTTAATTATTGGATGTTTAATAGCTTAAACCTGCCTCCCAAATGAAGAGGGTCATCAGAGAGAGAGACGGAGGAGAAGAGAGGCATGCAAAATTGTGAAAAAACTGAAGAAATGTAGGGGAAAATGTGATTTCAGTTTCTTTAGGTTTGTTTAAAACTGAGTATATTTGTTATTGAACTTCTAATATACAGTTATCTCACAGTATGTATTAACATTGAGTCCCTCTGAGTTAAACTGAGTACTCAGACTTGAGTGACAGGAGCCCCCATCTGTGGGTTGTTCCTCCTAAAAATATTATTAAAAACCATGTTGTGCATTGTAAATAATTTTTATTATTTATACTTTTAATACTTATGTAAGTAGTAAAACAACACAAATGGGGCAAAAATGCATTTTAAGTTTAGAAAGATTTCACTCTCCCCCTCCCTTGCCACAGCGCTTTGGTCCACATGCCTGCTTTGCTCTTTTACATCACCTACACACACACACACAAGTGGTTTGTATGGGTGTGAGCCCAAACAAACCATGTTTCGAGGGGTCCCTCGCGTTTCGGGGGATAAAATACACATATTGGGGTTGCTTCAACCTGCTGTGAGGCCATGAAAAACAGCCTGTGGCAGCAGTGAAAAAAAAAGCCCAATCCAAAGGAAAAAACTGCGGACTTCGTAAAACATTTTGAGGGATAGTAATTTCTACAACGTACTCTAGCGCTGTCACGTTGCAATCACAACATCTTGACATTGTCTGATTTGGCATGGTCTCCCGCTGCACTAATATTAGTACGGCTTTCCTCTGTGTATACATATCCTTACCATAACCTTACCATATCCTTACCTATCCTTACATATCCTAAGTACAATTTTACCTTATTTAAGTGTACCCTTCAAAAATTGCTTTTGAAAAATGTTTGTTTATCTTACTTCTTCTAAACTGTTGTATACATGAACACATTACTCCAATTCTCAACTAAAGTTAACTACAGTTAGCTTGGTGTTTGTTGTAAATGTGCTATACAGATGAATGAACTTGAACTTGATAAGTGGTTGTTAGGCTGTTCCTAGTTTTTGCAAGGGTATTTCTGAGTGGTTGCTTCTCAGTGGACTGTATGTTTTGCTGATCTCACCGGTGGAGAGAGATGATGTTGTGTCTGAGGGGTTTTCACTGACTTGTTCTCCGTTGATGTTGCTCATCACTGTCCATGTGCTTTCATTCTTGGTGAAGAGGGTCACCAGACCCCTGTGTTCGGCCCGTGGTGCTCCAGAGAACAGAAGAGAGACGCCGCGTCTCATTCCCAGCACAGTAGAGTAACCTGAACACCATCAGCATCATTAAAACACACACACACTCTTTACATCACACAAGAATAAACAAAAACCCCAACATACCCATGTACGAGTCTTTATTTACAGCCGGATCAATGATCTCTGTCTGTCTGAATTCAGATCCTGATCCTGTCACTTCATACAGAGCTCCACACCAGTCATTCACTCCGACCGAACCCACGATCACAGAGTCCTGAAACAAACACTGCAGTCTCAGCACTGACATATTACACACAATAACGGAGAGCAGAGAAAACAACTCATCTGATCTGATTGTCTGTGTGCGCAGGTTTATATCTGTCCATCTGTTCTCACAGGACAAACACAGCTACAGTGAGAGATAGTCACTGGATCTCATAACGCTAGCAAGGTTAGTGGCATCTAATCTTTGAAAGATGCTTATAGTTTGAACTGTGATGCTTAACAGCAAATAAACTAATCAGTTTCTCTTGACTGGCTTTACTTCAGGGCCCCAATTAAATATCAAATAGTGACATTACATTGATTACCCTATTATAAGTATATAAGTACAAGAAATTGCGTTGAGCACAAATCTTGAGTGCATCTCAGTCAGCTCCCTAGAGCACCGACGGGCAGTCTGACATTTCCAGGACTCTCCCAGTGTCAAAACTGATCCAACTGATCCTACAGTCAATTACTACAGTTCCCACAATCCACTGCAAAAAACAGGGAGCTTTGCCACTTACTATGTTCTCTTTTGACAGATGGCAATATTTTGAGATGTGAATAATGGAGATGTTGTTAAAATGTCACCATCATTAATTATGTGACCAATGAGCTGCCACCCGGTTAAGGCATGTAAGTCGGTTGGTTCTGCCTCTTGCAGTGTGTCATGGTTTTGGACTACTGAGGTAGGTGTTTGTAGCTGCTTAGTTTTGCTGTCTGGTTGGAGTGTTATTTAGTGATTTGTGTGATCTCTACTTTAGTGTGGTGTAAGGCTGCTATGAAATACTGTCTGCGGTGTGCTGTTTGCTCTCAGTTAAGTTAATGATGTACGGGAAGCTGAGGGGAAGTTTGGATTTAGTTTAATGTGAGTTTAGTGTTTCAGTGTGGTGTGCCTTCATAGCTCCCAGTAATTGTTGCTCCGCAGAATAACATAGCACAGGTCGCTTTATTCTTTTAAAGAAGAGTCTATGAAGAGGTTGTCATGATCCTTGGATCTGTTGTCATGAGCATTGCACCATCGTATTATTAGCGGGTATGTACACTGCTCTAACAGCCAAATAACGTTGCATGTTTTATTGCAGTTGTAATTGTGTGTTTTGGAATAGGTTGAGTGGGAGCAGTAACACCGCTTGTTTCCTATTCTGCTTTGGTTTAGCCACGCTGCTGCTTTTGGAGTTTAATTATGTCCACATGTAGCATCTTAGTGGGCTTGATGTTTGTTTGTTTGTTATTTGCCTTGTGAACTTTAAAAATGTGACTTCTTTTTGCTTTTTCTAATGTGATGTTTCTTTTGCTTGTAGGAGCAGAGTGCTTCCAGAAGCAGCCTGGGTTTTGACAGCACTATGGACATTATTGCACTTGGGGTGGCCATTTAGTTTGCATGTCACTATTGCTGTGTTCCTATTTGCAGTGAATTTTGTGGGTGTGATTCTGATTGGTTAGTGTTTGTTTGTTTTTTTGACCTATGATATTGGTATGTGCTAGCTATGGATTTGAAATTTAATGTTGACCAATTCTTTTCAGCTTTAAGTTGTTTGTATGGAGATTCACGCCTCTTGCTCTTCATGTGGAACATATTTGCTTGTCCTTATTTGGGTTATTTTCCCTGGTATTTCAGGGTGGCGTAGTCACTACAACACTGGTGCGCTTGCTACAGATGGGACGGGAAAGACTTTAGTGTGTCAAGACTCCTATGTCAGTCTGTATCTTACACAAAGCATCTTATGACTTCAGAAGATATATTGCAGGAGCATTCATGTCCTATATTGGAGCTTGGCCACTGGTCACTGAGGAGTGCTTTCACTGAACAGAAAAGAGCCGCATAGAAATTCTGAATATTACATTTACATTTAGTCCTTTAGCAGATGCTTTTATCCAAAGCGACAAACGAGGACAGTGCACATAACAAAGGCTTTTAAATAATATAATAAATAAAAAGAAAACAGATAGAATAGAAAAGAAAAAGAATAGAGAAAGCTAGTGTTAGAGGTCTTTTTTTATAATTTAATAATAAATGAAAAGGAAATAGAATACAAAAAAATCTGAAAGGTAGTTAGATTTTTTTTTTTTTTTAAAGAATCAGAATTGTAATAGTGAGTGTTAAAGTTCGAGGGTCAAATAAAGATGGAAGAGATGTGTTTTAAGCCGATTCTTGAAGATGGCTAAGGACTCAGCAGCTCGGATTGAGTTGGGGAGGTCATTCCACCAGAAGGGAACATTTAATTTAAAAGTCTGTGAAAGTGACTTTGTGCTTCTTTGGGATGAACAATCAAGCGACTTTCACTTGCAGAACACAAGCTTCTAGAGGCACATAAGTCTGAAGTAATGAATTTAGGTAAATGGGTGCAGAGCCAGTGGTAGTTTTGTAGGCAAACATCAATGCCTTGAATTTTATACTAGCAGCTATTGGAAGCCAGTGCAAATCGATAAACAGAGGTGTGACGTGTATTCGTTTTGGCTCATTAAAAATTAATCTTGCTGCTGCATATAAATATTAAAATATTAAAACAACAGGTTTGGAATATACTTTATGAACAACCATTTATCTCTCACCTGCTGGTAGACGACACTGAATCCACTCTGTGATAACTCTTTCTGTCTGTCTCTGCCTTGAGCATCCTTTGACCCTGAAACACAGAAGGAAAACTCTTACAATCATCTGTGGATTCTTCATTAGCTACTTCTGTTTAAAACTTCTATTTAGGGTCCATTTTCTGTACATCTACATTTTACCTGTAATATTGTAGATCTTTTTTTGCAGGTTGTCAAGAAGTCCTTCGAGTCCACTGTAGTCTTTAATGTAGAAGGTGTTGCTCTGTTTTGGTTCTGATGCCAGCTGAGTGAGTCCAGTTAAATCAATGTTTCCAACCTGAAAAACAGTGTGTAGTGTGTCATTTCTGTGTGACTAGTGAACATATCTGAACATACAGAATAAATGACATGCTTGAGCTTTAGAGAAACGCACCCCGATGATGTAACGGAGGATATTCTGCTCATCACATTTCTTGAGGACATTATCATCATCATTATCACTGGGGTCTCCATCTGTGATGATCACCAGAGCTTTCTGAGCGTTGGGATCGGCTCCAGACGACACTCTATTCAGCAGATTCTTTCTGATGACATAATAAATCATAAATCATAACATATGAACAGATTTCAGCCTCAGTGTCAAGAAAGGTTTTTTTACTTCTAATTTAAAGAATGACAAAAGTCAACTTCAGCAACAGTGTTTAACAGTCCAGAAACTACAGCATGAACCATGATTTATTTTCATCTTAAGAATCAAGACTATCAAAGTGTAATTCAGTGAATGCTCATAATCATATGAAGGTTTCACTCACAGAACGAAGTTGATTGCTTTATATGTGTTTGTGAGAGATTTCATGTGTATTTCCTTCATGAGTTTCTCTTCAGCGGAGCCAGTCTGATAATTGTTGAAGTCAAACACAGTTCGTACATCTCCTGAAAACTGGACAGCAGCAAACTGACAACAAACAACAACATTATCATCATTAGACGTCGTGTTCACACCTCATTACACACGTTTATAATAATGACATTCACTTGCTGATTCTGCTGGTTATTGAACAGATTTTGATGGATTGTTTTACCTTTATGGATGAGTTTGAAAGTTTTTTCATAACATCTTTAATGAATTTTTTGTTCATTTCAAACTCGTGTGCTTTCATGCTGCTGGATCCATCAAAGAGAAACACCAGATTGACTTCTCTCTTGGTGCATTCTGCAGAAACACCACAACATACACAAACTCTGCTGTTACTTCTAATATAACAAGTATAACATAATATCATCTATTTCATCTTTAATTTAGTTAACAACTAATATATCTCCAAATGAAGTGAAATAGAGCAACACAGGGTTTACAGTGTTAGAGTCTGAGATGGTTAAACTGTATGAAGTCTTGGTTTGTGTGAGACTCATCAGACCTTGGTAAGCAGCGGTGAAGTTAGAGACGGTCTGTAAGCTGCTGTTGAACTGATAGCAAACACCGTTCAGATACGAGTTTCCATCACACTCATGAGGAACATACGGACTGCAGCTCTGAGGAAGAGACACACATCATTAACATCTCATGAAGGAGGTCTGACTGTCAGAGACTCTGAACTTACAGTGAGAGCATCAGAAGACACCGCAGCAGACATGCCGAAGAAGAGGATGCTCTCTGAACCTGTCGCACCTGAGAGAGAGAGAGAGAGAGAGAGAGAGAGAGGGAGAGACAGAGAGAGAGAGACAGAGAGAGAGAGAGAGACAGAGAGAGGGACGAGAAAACACGAGAAAAGACCAGCTCAATCATTTAGACAAACCCATAGAATTACCTGAACTGACAGAGAAGATGAAATCCCTCAAAAATAAGAAATCAAGTGGCTTAGATGGAATTTCTAATGAAATGCTGAAACACAGCAGCCCCAAACTGAGACTTGCTATCCTAACATTATTCAATCTCTTATTAAAATCTGGACACTTTCCTGAGATCTGGAAAGAGAACGTGATAACCCCAATTTTTAAACAAGGTGAGAAGTATGACCCAAATAATTATAGAGGCATCACAGTGAGCAGTAACCTCGGAAAACTATTCTGCTCCATCATCAATGACAGATTAATTCAGTTCATCCAAGAACACAAGATTTTAAACAATTGTCAAATTGGATTTATGCCAAAACAGAGAACTTCAAATCATATTTACACACTCCACACACTCATAGACAAATATGTTCATCAAACAAAACAAGGAAAAATATTTGGCTGCTTCATTGATTTTAAAAAAGCCTTTGATTCAGTATGGCACAATGGACTTTTTCTAAAACTGATTCAAAGCGGAATAGGAGGAAAGACATATGACATCATAAAGGACATATACAACGGGAACAAATGCTGTGTCAAGATCAACGACAGACGGACTGATTATTTCAGTCAGAACAGAGGAGTGCGTCAAGGCTGTAGCCTCAGCCCGACTCTGTTTAATATCTATATTAATGAACTGGCATCAGCACTTGAGAAGTCCCCTTGTCCTGGTCTGACCCTCGAGGGCAGAGAAATCAAATGTCTCCTGTACGCTGACGATCTTCTGCTCTTGTCTCCTCATGAAGAGGGGCTACACCAAAGCCTCTCGCTATTAGAAGATTACAGTAGAGACTGGGCCTTACCAATCAACATGGAGAAATCCAAAATTATCATCTTTCAGAAAAAGCCTCGCCTTACTGACAAAAAATATAGTTTTGCAATCGGGGGAACACTTCTTAATCATGTGACGTGTTATAATTATTTGGGTCTCACTATCTCAGCTTCTGGTCAATTTGACCTGGCAATAAAACATCTGACTGATAAGGCACGCAGGGCTTATTACACTATTAGAAAATCTTTGTTCAAATTCAACCCACCTATTAAATTATGGCTAAAAATCTTCGACAGCATCATCAAACCAATTCTTCTATACGGTTGTGAGATCTGGGGCCCCAAATTTAAATTAAATTACACATCTTGGGATAAAAGAGCCACTGAAATGTTCCACCTGGAGTTCTGCAAGAACATCCTGGGACTTGACAGAAACGCCCCTAGTCTCGGCTGCAGGGCAGAACTGGGCAGATTCCCTCTTCTAGCAGAAATCCAGAAGAGAACAGCCAAGTTCTGGTTCCATCTATCAGACACACGGACAGATGATTACCATCACTGCGCTCTTATGTACAGGACAGGACACCCAGAGAGTGACCCCATGCACCATTTAGTGGGAAAACACCAACTCCGCTCAACCATTCAATTAAGACACGCAAAAGTTAAAGAAATTGGAAAACTAACCCAGGAAGAATACATCCATGATTGGCAGATCAAAGTAGAACAAATTAATAAATTAAAATACTTCTATAGATTAAAGACTAGCTATCAATTGGCACCTTACTTGATCAAAATTAAGGACTATAGTAAGAGAAAGCTCCTGACGAAGTATCGTCTGAGTGATCACCGTCTGTGTGTGGAGACGGGCCGACACAAACACAGCTGGAGAGAGAGAGAGAGTGTGTGTGTGTGTGTGTGTGTGTGTGTGTGTGTGGAGACGGGCCGACACAAACACAGCTGGAGAGAGAGAGTGTGTGTGTGTGTGTGTGGAGACGGGCCGACACAAACACAGCTGGAGAGAGAGAGAGTGTGTGTGTGTGTGTGTGTGTGGAGACGGGCCGACACAAACACAGCTGGAGAGAGAGAGTGTGTGTGTGTGTGGAGACGGGCCGACACAAACACAGCTGGAGAGAGAGAGAGAGTGTGTGTGTGTGTGTGTGTGTGTGTGTGGAGACGGGCCGACACAAACACAGCTGGAGAGAGAGAGAGAGTGTGT
>NC_068396.1:32436117-32513617 GCF_023724105.1 Carassius gibelio | reverse complement strand
TTCTAAATTCAAAGAAAAAACCAAACAAGGAAAAGAGTCTTTAGGATTTGGGTTGCAGAGGCCATCACCATACTCAGTCAGCAGAGTCCTTTCTGTAGCATTAAGAGTTGTTGACCATTTCTCTAAAAGCTGTGCAATCAGACGCATTGATCTAAATCCCAAACGTTGAGCCGTTCCCTCCTCATTCTTAAAATCAGGTCCAGCTATTTCCAATAGCTGTCCCAATTTGGTGACTTTACTATTAATGAGTGTCTTACTAAGTCCTGGGAAAAGTCCACTGACAGACAAATCCAGACGTGCTCCACACATTAGAGGTTCTTCCAGTAGCCAATGAAGAGATGGTGGACCTTCTGCTTTTTTAAAAAAGAAAAGACTCCAAACTTTAAAAATATTTCTATAAAACACTGGCAGGCTAGAAGTATTCAGTTTCAATGGATCCATTAGAAAAAGAGTTCTATCCAGTCCTAAACCCTCAAGGTTTTGTAAAATTACGTATGTAACAGCACACCATTTAAAATCAACTGAACCAACTAATAGTTTCTGTACAAACTGCAAACGAAAGGTTGCTATCCTACTTTGAAGGTGTATTAACCCATGTCCACCCTCTTCTTTTGGCAAGAATAGCACATTCTGTGGGACCCAATGCAATTTATCCCAGAAAAAATCTATCAAAATAGCCTGGATTTTGGTTAACAGTTGTAAGGGAGGGTCAACACAGGCAAACCTGTGCCACAATGAAGATGCAACCAAATTATTAATAATTAAAATACGACCTCTGTACGACATCTTCGGCACTAAACATTTCCATTTATTTAGACGACCTTTAACTTTTTCAATGACTCCTTCCCAATTTTTCTGTACTGTAGACTCATCACCCAAAAACACTCCCAAGTATTTAAAACCAAATTTTCCCCAACTTAACCCTTCAGGAAGTTCTGGCTTCCCATCTGCCCACTTACCTATCAATAAAGACTCACTTTTACCCCAGTTTATTCTTGCAGAAGATAAACCTTTAAATGTTTTAAGTAATCTTAACAGGACCTGAATATCACTTTGCCTGGTAATCATAACTATTACATCATCAGCATATGCTGACAATATAAGATTTTTCTTACAGTTTGGCAAACATATACCATGGAGTTTGGCTCTTATTTGCTGTAAGAGTGGTTCTATTGCCAAAGAATAAAGCATACCAGACAACGAACACCCCTGTCTAATACCTCTATGAACACTAAAAGGAGCACATAAACCACCGTTCACCTTAAGAATACTCTGAACGTCACTATAAAGAACTTTAATACAATTTATAAAATTCTGACAAAACCCAAAAGCCTCTAAAACCCTCCACAAGTAGCAATGCTCAACACGATCAAAAGCTTTCTCTTGGTCTAAAGAGATTAACCCACAGTCTAAATTTAACAACTTGGAGACTTCCAAAACATCACGAACCAATGAAATATTATCAAATACTGATCTACGGGGAACACAGTAAGTCTGGTCAGGATGGATGACACTATCCATCACTCCTGCTAGCCTGTTGGCCAAAGTTTTAGAGAGCAGTTTATAATCACTACAGAGTAATGATACTGGCCGCCAACACTTAATCTCTGTAAGGTCGCCCTTCTTAGGCAGGAGGGTTAGTACTGCTCTACGGCAGCTCACAGGCAGCTCACCTTCAGCCAGGCTTTCATTCAACACCTCCAAAAGGTCCTCTTTCAGATCTGACCAGAAAGATTTGTAAAAATCAACTGGCAAACCATCAATTCCCGGTGCTTTTCCAGACTCCATTTTTTGGAGAGCCTTATACAGCTCTCCTGTGCTCAAGGCACCCGAGATTTCAGTGTTGGCTTCCTCTGATACCTGGGGTAAGTCATCAAAAAACTCACTTTCACCCCTGTATCTGGCTCCAAGTTCATTCCTATACAAGTTCTCATAAAAAGTAACTGCTCTCTTGCGAATATCAGCAGGGTCAGTTAATAAACCCCCAGATTCAGAGCGCAAGGCATGGATGGCCCTGCTCTGCCCATTCTTCTTCTCCAAGTTGAAAAAGAACTTTGATGGAGCATCCATCTGGTCCAAACTCTGGAACCGAGACCTGACCAGGGCCCCCTGTGTTTTGCTACCCAGCAAATCAGCCAACTGTGTCTTTTTATTTAAAAGAGAGTACAAATAACTTCGGGCACCGGTTGTCTCAGCCATTTCTTGAAGTTTTAAAATATCAGCCTCCAAGGTGTTCATACTCAAAGTTATCTCTCTAGTGACGTTTTGAGTGTATTGTAAACAAAATTGTTTTATTTGGGCTTTTCCAAAATCCCACCACTGCCGTAAAGATTTAAAAGAACTCTTTGTAGTTCTGAAATCATCCCAGAACAATTTAAACGTGCTCTTAAAATATTTGTCACTTAACAAATTGGTGTTCAGCTGCCAGTATGCACTCCTTGGTTTAATAGAATTTAGAAACACAGAACACTGCACCATACTGTGATCAGAGAAACTGAGTGGTGTAATTAAACATCTTCTTACAATATTACAATGATGCTTAAAAACATAAAATCGATCAAGTCTAGCCAGAGAAATCACACTGTCACAAACATGAGTCCAAGTATATTGTCTTTGTTTCTCGTGAAATTGTCTCCAGATGTCACACAAATCGTGTGTCTTAACAAGCTGGGTTAATAAATTCCGAGAGGGTAAATGTGGTTCAATGTGATTCCTGTCCAAATTTGACAACGTACAATTAAAATCACCACCCAATAACAAATGTTACTCCCCACAGCATTTTTGTAAAACAGAGCACAATGTATTCAGAAACACAATTCTTTCTACTGCTGAGGTTGGAATATACACACAAATAAAAACTAAAACAAACTGTTCAAAAGTAGCTCTTACTTTTAAAAGCCTACCTTTAACTATTTCCTCAACCTGATAAGAATGTGGACTGAAAGTTTTAGCAAAAAGAATGGCCACCCCTCCACTAAGTGAGGTTTTGTGGCTCAAAACCGAGACCCCCCCCCACTCCCCTGCCCAATCAGCAGCATTCTTTAGGTCACTGTGTGTTTCTTGCAGCATAACAACATCAATTCTCCTCTGTTTAACTACCTCAAATATTTCTGCTCTTTTTTTCATTTCTCTTGCACCATTTACATTCAGCGTTGCAATATTTACTTCACTCATCTTTAAAAAAGAAGATAAAGATGAAAACAAGAAACATAGCAGCACTCCACACACACCAACATCAATAACGAAGCTGTTAGGCTTTCTCAGACTCTTCATTGGCATCATCAGAAGTGAATTTTCTCACTATCTTCTTTAAACGATACACCTCTTTGTTGGTAAACAACCCCTCCGACATAAAAGACTTAGTTTTACCAACAAACTGCTTAATGTCAGGAAAATACTCATCAACACGCACCCCTCTCTTATTTTTGGTGGCTCTGAGAAAAAGCTTAATATCATCCACTTCATAACTTTGGCTAGAAAAATCACTCTGAGATAAACTGACGCTGGAATCGGAAGACTCACTGCCACTTTCTATTTCGTCTTCACCATAAACCTCCTCTACATCTACTTTCTTAGCCTTAACGGCTTGAAACTCAACAGATTTTTTTCTTTTAGATGGAACTTTGAATTCACTTTGGCCCGTCTCCATTTCAATGACATCACCAACCAAAACGGGCTGACAAACGTTGACCGCGCTATCGCTTTGTCTCTTGTCCGTCTTAAAAGCAGACTTACGAGACTGAACATTCAAGCTTTCAGCACTCGCAGTGGCCGATGCATTTACATCAACCGCATCTTTGGGATCAGTTTCCTGAATCACATTCGCTGCGCCCTCACTCTCAGACGAATCCACAATAGTTTTCTCCTCCACTGCACCTGTTTCTGCCACAGGCGGCCCAGCCTCAACAGGCTCGCCTGCTGTAACATCATTCGCTGAGTTGTTTACTTTATTTTTAACAGGGCAAGCGCGGACCAAGTGACTCGTCTCCCCGCAATTAAAACATTTCATTTTGTCCGTTGTAACATAGATAACATAGTCAAAATCATCGGCTTTAAGATGCAGTGATAGATCGAGCTCTTCGTCATCTTTTAAAATCATGTAAACGAAACGTCTAAACGACACCACATGTTTTAAGAGAGGCGAACCGCAACCAATTGGTATCATCTTAATAGGTGACACCAATTTGCCATATCGAGACATCATTCTCACTAATGTTTCATCACTTATGAAAGGGGGAACATTTGACAGCAGCACTTTTTTGGACGGTATGGAAAGTGGAAGGACTGGAGTAAAAAGATTGTCAACAACAATTCCAGTCTCAACCAACTCATTTGCTTTTTCTACAGAGTTAAGAAAAATAACTATAGCACTATTCATTTTAGAAGCTGACATGATGTTCTCATGTCCTATAACTTCTCCTACAGCTAGACAACAGTCTTCCACGCTCACCGCGGACGCCACTTTAACACCGTGACGCCGCGTGAGTTTACTCAAAAACTGCGACCGTGGGGCCGTCATACTGGCCGCTAAAAGAACACGGCAGCACGCGGCCCAACAAAAAGAAAATAAATCACCAACAATTAAATAACAGTAGCCCAAAGCAAGGAAAAAAAAAGAGATTCACTCACAGTCTCCAATTCACACCCGCACCACTCTGCCACGCGCACGCCCAACAATCACACCGGAAGTGAGAGAGAGAGGAGCGAAAGACAGAGAGAGAGGGAGAGAGAGAGACAGAGAGAGAGAGAGAGGCTTAACAAACCTTTATTTTATCACAATTATTTCATCAAAAATTACACTAAAATACAGAAACCATCGCATTATAAACTTTCTCTACATTAAAAATATAAAATCAGCACTTCATCTACAATTTCACACAAAACTTTTCCCACAGTCCAAACAGTTGAAAATTCTAACACATTATTTACCATTTTAAAATATGAAAACTCGACTTTAATTCGAGCGGCAACCAACCCTTTCAGAACACACTCTGCATCGACTGAACCAGTTCCCAATAATTTGTTCTTCCTTGTTTTCCATATTGCTAACTTTGCTGATCCCAATAAATAATTTAATAAACACAATTTTCTTCGTTCTTGATAATTATATTTCAAACTGCTAATAAAAATTTTATAAGAAAATTCTACACCAAAGCCTTCAAACCAACTTTTTAAAATACGAAAAAGACCTCCTAACCTCTTACATTGAATAAATAAATGATCCACAGTTTCTTCTATTCCACAGAAAGGACAATTTTTCCCAACTTCTGAATTCAGGTGCGCCACGTGTCTGTTTGTAGCTATGATACCATGAATTAGCCGCCACTGTAAATCTGCTGTACGTTTCTCTATAGGAGATTTGTACAGAGATCTCCAGCAGCCTCCAAAGTCTGGCCCAAACAATTCTGACCACCTCCAAGTCTTGACTTTTTCCAGAACACGCCAGTGAGACATTTTGACACACACAGAATAAAGTGCTTTTTTACTAATGTACTGAAACACACCCAATTCAGGTGTTTTAAAAGACAAAATCATGCCGCTATCTTCCTTAAACTCCTCCAATGCCGCTGCAGACACAGAAATCAATGGAAACGCACAGTTTTTCTCCTCCTCTTGCACTTGAAGTCCTAACGCTTCTCTGCAGACTCCTGGTAAAGCTGCCTTCACTTCTGTCAGCACCTGAGACACAACACGCCTAGAATGTATTCCAGTGTTCTTTTGCAATGTTTCCTCAGTTTTCCATCCGTTTGCATCTCTAAGATTCTTAACTTTAGTACATCCAGCTCTAATCAGACAGTTCCTCAAACTTTCTGAAGACAAACATTTGGCCTGAATAAATGGATTATGAAGCAACGGTTCCTCCAGAATCCATTCTTGTAAATGTTCAACTCCTCTGCTTACAGAAAAAGTCATTTTCCATGCTTGTAGCATGGAGCGATAGAAAGAAGTCAGATTGCACAAATCCAGTTCATTAGTTTGAATTAAAAACAACTGCTTATCGTATCCAAGACATGATGTACTCCTCAGCAAAACACACGCTACATTACTCCACTCGATGTCTTCTACATACAACAGTCTCTGTAAAGCTTGTAAACGAAAAGTGTTGATCCGACTTCTGATGTCCACAAGGCCTTGTCCTCCTTCTTGGGTTGACAAATACAGAGCAGGCCCAGGAATCCAGTGCTGGCCTGACCAGAAGAAATCCACCAACTTTCTCTGTATATCCTTGATCAATTTATCAGGTGGCTCTAGCACATTCAGCTTGTGCCACAGCATGGATGCAGCCAAATTGTTTATGACCAGGACTCTACCCCTATAGGATAGTTCAGGTAATAGCCAATTCCATTTAGACAACTTAGCTAACACCTTATTCAGCATCCCTTCCCAGTTCTTTTTTCTATAATTTTCTGAACCCAAGAAGACTCCTAAGACTTTAATGCCTTCTGTACCCCACTTCAATCCACCTGGAATGCGAGGTATCCCACCATTCCTCCATTCACCCATAATAAGCCCCTCACTTTTTCCCCAGTTCACTTTTGCAGAAGAAGCCTCTTCAAATAGAGTTAGACTCTTACAAATGTCTTGAATATCTTCTTGACCAGTTACAAACACAGTTATATCATCTGCATATGCGGACACAGAACATTTCACATTTTCTGCAACATAAAAACCTTTCAAATTACTTCTTAAATGACATAATAGAGGTTCAATTACTAAGCTATATAACTGCCCTGAAAGAGGACACCCCTGTCTAATGCCTCTTTTAACAGCTACTGGGCTACTCAATCCCCCACCTCCTGTCTTGATTAAAACAGATGCATTATTATACAACAACTTTATCCAAGCAACAATATTATTCCCAAAGCCAAAAGCTTCTAAAACCTCAAAAAGATATGTATGTCCCACACGATCAAAAGCTTTTTCCTGATCAATAGATAAAAACCCGACATCACAATTATTATTCATCGAAAAATCTATAACATCTCTCATTAAAAACAAATTATCCATGATTGTACGACCTGGAATACAATATGTTTGTTCCTTCTTCACCACACTATGTAAATATTTCTTTAGCCTATTAGCTAAACATTTAGATATTATTTTATAATCTAAACACATTAAAGAAACTGGTCTCCAATTTTTTAACAAACCCAGATCTCCTTTTTTTGGAATTAGAGATAACACCGCCCTTTGACAGCTACTGTCACGCTCTCAGTCTCTGTTTACCTGGGTGTTCCCTAGTGAGCTCACTTCTCCTTAGGCACTTCACCATAGGCACCTTAATTCCTCTAGTCTGGTTGTGTCTTCACAGTAATTGCACTCCAATTAGAATCGCACAGGTGCTGACAATCCTCTGTCATTAGTCTCCCTATGTATAGCTGTCTTTCTCTGTCATCTGTATGGAGTCCTACCCTATGTGTGAGTTGTGCTTGTCTCGCGAGTCTTCTCGTTACCTTCTTGTTCCTCCGCGTTCTTATCCGTTTCATCCGGTTCCCTTTTTGTTTGGTTTGTCTCTCAAGACAGTTTTATTTTGTATTTAACCTGTTTGTGCAATAAACCTTACCTGCAATTGGATCTTACCCTCTCCTTGTGTTTTTCCCACAACCCTACCGTCACAGCTACTTGGAAGTATTCCTCTCACAAAACATTCACAAACTACTTCATGAAAGTCTCTGCCTAAAATGCTCCAAAAGTTCTTGTAAAATCCGGCTGGTAGGCCATCAATTCCTGGTGCTCGACTTGTAGAGAGTTGTTGAACCGCTTCACAGAGTTCATTAAACGAAATCATCTGTTCAAGCTCATCTTTATCCATATCATTCAGCTTAGGTAACCCTTGCAACAGTTGATCCAAACTTCCAGAAACACAGTCAGTAGGTCCATATAAATCAGTGTAAAAGTCCATAGCCATTTTTCGAATTTCCAATGGATTTGAAGTCAATGTCCCATTCTCACGACGCAAACAATGTAAAACTTTCTCTTGTGCAACTTTTCTTTCTAAATTAAAAAAATAAGTAGGAGCATCAGTTTCTTTAATAGACATTATTCTTGCTCTAATCAAAGCACCCTTTACTCTTTCCTCCAAAAAAAACTTCAAATCCATTTTCTTATTCTTTAATTCCTTAATTAGTCCTTCATTATTAACATCAATCAACTGTTCCATATCATAAAGATCATTCTCCAATTGCTTTATTTTCCTTTTTATATGCACCGTTGAATTATAAGAATATTGCTGACAAAACACCCTGATCTGTGTCTTCCCAACTTCCCACCATTGAGTAAAATTTTCAAAGCCACTCTTATTCAATTTCCACATTTCCCAAAAGAACCTGAATTTCTCACAGAAGGAATTATCCTGCAATAATTTAACATTAAAATGCCAATAATACTTTGGACGCTGCACTATATTAATATTAAAATCAATGGTAACAACATGATGATCAGAAAAACCATTAGGAAAAATATTTGCATTCATGATTCTGTTGTTTTCTTTTTTACTAACATATAATCTGTCTAATCTTGCTCCAGTAACAGAGGAATCAAACATCTTGATCCATGTATACTGTTTAACCATCTGATTCCTATCCCTCCAGACATCCATTAACTCAAACTCTTTAGTTAAACTGAGAAGTACATGGCTTGACTGTGGGTGAGTTTCCTCTCCATTTCTATCTAATAAGAAATTAGTTGTACAATTCCAATCTCCACCCATTATCACACAGATATCATCATTTTGTTGTCTTAATGTGTCTTGCAACTTTTTAAAAAGCTCTACACGATCTGGTCCTTTATTAGGAGCATAAACATTAACAAATAAACATACAATCCCCTTAATTTCTGCTTTAACTATTACAACTCTACCCTTTTCTAATTCTATAGTAGACAAAATATTTAAATCCATATTTTTGAAAAAAAAAAATAGCCACCCCCGCACTTATATTTGATCCATGGCTAATGAAACACTTCCCATCCCACCATCTATGCCATTCCACCTCATTATCACAATCTGTATGTGTTTCTTGTAAATAAGTAATGTTTATATTTTTTAATTTAATTATTTCAGCAACCATTGCTCTCTTGCTCCTGTCTCTTCCTCCATTAATATTTAAGGAGCCCACTCTTATAATCTCCATAAGAGGACTAAGAAAGAAAGAAAGAAGAGACAGACAGAAAAGGAAAAGTGTTAAAGTCACCTTATGTGAAGTGCAACTCATTTGGGCCAAATATTAAATTTACGTTTTGCATGACTTTTCCCCCTTCTTATCTTTGAAAGTATCTTTTTTAACCGGAATCTTTTCCTCTGACTCAGACCTTCTTCTCCAACCCTCTTCTGCCAAAAAAGAACTGACGTTTCAAACTTTTTCACATCAGGAAAAAAATTCCTTACATCAACTTTTTTTCCAAACGTCTCATCCATAAAATCATTCAACTCTTCCAATGAATATACTTGTTCACTTGTGATTTGTGAGAAATTAGATACATCTGAACAATCTGACAGAACACTTTCATCATCGTCCCCATCCTCATTACCCACTTCCTTATCAGATCCCAACACTATCTTTGGTATAGGAGGATCACCACCACTTACAGTCTTCCATTCTACTCCACTTTTACTTTCAGTTTCCATCTGACCTACTGTTAACTCATCCACTGCTTCAGTTTGCTGTAGAACTCCTCCATCAGTTACAACAGACTTACCATTTACAATCTCAACATTTTCCTGAAATTGAACATTGCCAGAACTATTTCCATTCTGATTTTCACTACTGGACAATTTATCATCAGAAAACTGTCCTTCTTGTTGGGAACTTCCGCCAATCTCATCTCCTTTCTCAATATTTAGCGACTTAGCTTCCCCACTATTATTTCCTTCCAACACTGGATTATTTGTTCTCTCACCCGAAACACCACTCGGGCCAGCCTCACTGCCTACTTCGTTTCTGAAAGGGCACGACAATTTCACATGTCCAACTGAGTTGCATTCATGGCATCTCATTTCCCCAGCGCTAGCATACACCATAAACGACTTACCATCAAAAACGCACCTAAATGAAACATTTAAATTCGGTGAATTCAGAAACATATACACATGTCGTCTAAACGACAACACATGTTTCAAAGACGCATTCTTGCATCCAAGCGGGACCATTTTAATTCCACTCGCGAACTTCCCAAAACGTGAAAGTTCCCTTTCTATATCCGCATCGGGAATGAACGGCGGAACATTAGAAATCGTTACCCTTGTTGTTGGAGAAACCAAGGGTTGTACTGGATTAAAATTCCCACTTACCGAAATTCCACTTTCAACCAAACGATTAACGAGTAGTTCGTCCTTCAGGAAAACCACAACGGCCTTATTCATCCGAGAAGCCGATACAATATTTCCATGTCCCACTCGTTCTCCTACATCCACTAGTACATCCTCAACCGCAACTCCCGCGTTAGTAACACATCTAACCCCGTGTCTGAGTGATAGGGATGACACCTCCACTCTCAGGTGAGACGCCATCCCGCCCAAAACACGAGGCCAGGTACCAAAATTACAACGAGCTGAGAGTTAGATTCAAACTAATTACAAATTCTCTTTTAGGTGCAATTTAAAGAAAACTGAATCAAAGATAAAGAAAAATTATTATTATTATTTTTTTTCTCACCACCACCTAACCCCCTTACTCTAACACCCCCCTTCCCAGCATGCACCGAGAAAGAGAGAGAGACGGAGAGAGAGAGAGGGAGAGGGAGAGAGGGAGAGAGGGAGAGACGGAGAGAGAGAGAGGGAGAGAGAGAGAGAGAGGGAGTCATCAGCTCAGTATAAAGCAGTGCAAGTCCACAGCAGTCCCTGGTAGATGGCTGTGATGCTGATACCTGGCCGCTGCAGTCGTGTGCAGGACTGTAGATCTGCTGTGCAGCTGTACATCTCCCCTGTTGAGTTTCCTTCTAATGGAGCTCCAACAATGATCCTGAGAAACACACCAGCACAACCAATCAGACATTCCCATCAGAAAACACCTAGCAACCACACAGAACACCCTAGCAACAAGTGTGTGTCTGACTCACTGCTTCCTGTTTCCAAACTCGGTCTGATAAACGCTGTAACCAAAGAAACCTTCCGGCGTGCCGTGAAATCTCAGTGGATGTTCAGTGTCGATGTTGAAGGGCTCTGAGAGAGACGCTGGAGAAACAAGAAAGAGACTCTTGTGACATCAGGAGACGATTGTGAGACTTTTCTTAAAGATGCACTGAGTTCCTCTTCTAATTATTTTGTTTTATTTAACAAACAATCACATTTGTTTCAGCAAGGCCCTGGTATACTTCAGCCTGCTTTTGATCCTTCCATTTCTACTGTTTGTTCTGCTTAGTTGAACCTGTTTGAACCTATTTCCTTTATATATCTTCAAGAAATAGTGTGTCAGTTAAAGCCACTTGGCTCCTCTATTGATGCTACAGTATTCCACCATATTTCTTCACATAAGTTTTGACGGTCCCTATTTTGTGACCGTGATAAATCTATGTTTGGAAAGTAGTATTGTACCTGATGTGTTAAAAACATGCCACAGTTTATTCCTTACTTAAGAGGCCGACAGAGATCCTTCTGTTTTAGCCAACTATAGACCCATTTCAAATTTGTCTTTTATTTCAAAACTCTTAGAAAAAGTAGTTCTGCAACAACTACAAAGCTTTCTGGATGAAAATAAGTTTATTAATCAGGTTTTAGAAAACACCACTTGACTGAGACTGCACTTCTGAAGGTTTTAAATGATATTTTATTAACTGGTGACTCTGGGGATCATGATGCCTTGGGAAAAAAATCTTGGTGTTATCTTTGATGATGGTCTAGAATTTGACAAACAGATAAATTCAGTGGTTAAATCCTGTTTCTATTTCTGTTATTACATCTAGATTGGTCTAATGCAATTCACTGTATGTAGGGATTAGTCTCGCTTGCAGATAGTTATAAATGCAGCTGCTAGGCTTTTAATGTGCTCCAAAAATGTGAGCGTATTACACTAGTTTTACGTTCTCTGCACTGAACATATATTGTGTTCTGGACTTGTTTGAGGTTTTTTGTGGGGTGTTAACTGGCATGTGCTACTGATTACCACTGCATGTTTTACCCAGAACAGTTTTGTAGATGTTTGAGAATACACTGGTGATCAGTATGACACCAATGAAAAATGAGTTGTAGCCTTTAAAAAGGATTTTTATGAAGCCAATTAGATTCCGATAACCTAACAATTGAATGACAGCAAGGATCATACAGTGACTCTAGTACAGCGACTGCACCATTGATGGGTTGTTACGCTGGCAGTGTCTTATATACCCCCAGATGACAGTAACATGCATTTCAAAAGATTGCATTGCATAGTGATTGGACGACTCAAAAACAAAGATTTGAGATTGGTTGGAGGCAACCATGTGACCTTAAAAGGGGCGTGTTCAACAAACGTTGGTAAGAAAGATTTTTTATTTGTGTTATTTGGTACATTATGCCATGTTGAGCATTTTCTTATAACAGTTTTATTGAGCACAGTGTTAGATCAGTCAGGCCACGGAGGCATAGTCTGTGACCAGCTGATGTGGTCAGCCATCAAATCGCTCCAATCACTACCATTCTCCTATTAGACACGGGACATATATACGTGGCACTACTGCTCAGTAAGTATGCTCAACGGCTCGCAACCCTCACTCTTGTATGCTCAATTCATTAGGGAGCAAGAACCCCAATAAAGAACCATACTGCCAAAGATAAATTGTGTTCATTAAACTCAAGTAACTTGCCAAAGTGGTCCTGTCTGAAATATGGGAGGAAAAGGCTTAATGTGTTATTAAATGTGTTGCTTTCATATTCAGGACTCATCTGATTTTTTGTAGATAGTACACTTTATTAGTATGATGTTTAGTGAGTTTGGTCTTTTAATACTGTCTCGTTAAGCATTTTCAGTGTTTTAGAATGTCCCATAAAAGCCTAACAGAAATCTGTTCATCATATAATCTCTGATCGGATCACTGAAGCAGTGAGATGTTGACTCAAGAACAGCTGCAATCTGATCAGTCCAATTCACTATCGAATCTTTCAGTGTGATGTTCAACAGGATCATTGAAAAATCAGCTTGTTCACCGATCGGACATGGCTACGTCTTCTCTGTGTGGCTGTCGTTTCTTAAAGTTCCACATAATGAGGAACTATGTGTTTTTATTAAATGAAGTGGAGTAAACGTATGATATTATGCTTAGAAATGTAGTTACGTTTAAAGTAAAAAAGAAAAAGAAAATCTAAATCTGATGAATTGCAGATGCTTGAAAATATTTTTCTTAAGTACAGTAACAAAGTAAGTTTGTTACTGTCCACCACTATAAATTAAAACATCAGCTTTCTATTGTTTTAAATAAAGTTTATTTTAATGACTAATGCAAAAACTAAAAACAACCCAAAACATTATTTACTCTTATAAATAAATCTCTTACCCCACATGAAGAGAATCAAGCCAAGTATCTCCATCCTGCTGCTGCTCGTCTGTGTGTCAAACATCTTCCTGTTCATTCCTTCATGACAAACTCATTTCCTCTTTAACACGATGTTTCTCACCCTCGCAGGGCGTTCGTGTGTTTCTCACCGATAAAACAGAAGCAGTGGCCATGCATCATGATGTTTGCAATTAAGTGATACATTTTTTGCAAAAAAAAAACATACTCATCTTTGCACCAATAAATGTGCAACACTATGTTTTACTCGTACACTTTATTAGCAAAAAAGTCTCACAATTTATTTCCAGAATATGATGCATGATTGGATACTGCTCTGGAGCAGAGTGTGAATTTAGTGAGTGTTAAGGGCGACTGATATGAACTATCATCACTTATGAAAATGATCTTTAGAACTTGGCACTTGCCACAATTTGTTGCCAAATTCAATTCAATTCAAGTTTATTTGTATAGCGCTTTTTACAAAATAAATCGTTACAAAGCAACTTTACAGAAAATTATGTTTCTACAATATTTAGTAGTAGCTAGTAGTTTGTGCACATTTGAAAGGATTTTAGAAAAAAATAAAATAAATAATAATAATAATACAAGACCTAGTCAGCTAGACGATGAACTATCAATATTATTAATTAAGTTATTATATGATTCAGTCACACATTTAGCAATAATTGTTAGTTCTGTTTGTTGATTCAAGGTTAGCATCATCTGGGGTCCTCTGAGGGTCAGCATCATCTCTTCTCAGGTGTTCTGGATCCAGACTGGAGCCTGTTTAAATCCTAGTTACCACGGGATGTAAATCCCGTGGCGAAACATAGAAACAAAATACAGACATCATTAGCATAGCTGCTGATCCAACAAAGTAAAATTAGTTTAACCCAAGCTAATGAATAAAAATGCACCTTTGAACAGATGCAACTACACTCACAATTAAAAAGATACATTATTCGAATGCTTGGCGAAAGAGATGTGTTTTTAATCTAGATTTAAACAGAGAGAGTGTGTCTGAACCCCGAACATTATCAGGAAGGCTATTCCAGAGTTTGGGAGCCAAATGTGAGAAAGCTCTACCTCCTTTAGTGGACTTTGCTATCCTAGGAACGACCAAAAGTCCAGCATTTTGTGACCTTAGGGTGCGTGATGGATTGTAGCGTGGTAGAAGGCTAGTTAGGTACACAGGAGCTAAACCATTTAGGGCCTTATAGGTAAGTAATGATAATTTGTAACTGATAGGGAACTTAATAGGTAGCCAGTGCAGAGACTGTAAAATTGGGGTAATATGATCATATTTTCTTGACCTCGTAAGGACACTAGCTGCTGCATTTTGGACGACCTGTAGCTTGTTTATTGAAGAAGCAGAACAACCACCTAGAAGTGCATTACAATAGTCCAGTCTAGAGGTCATGAATGCATGAACTAGCTTTTCTGCATCAGAAACAGATAACATGTTTCGTAGCTTGGCAATGTTTCTAAGATGGAAGAATGCAGTTTTTGTAACATTGGAAATATGATTTTCAAAAGACAAATTGCTGTCTAATATAACACCCAGATTTCTGACTGTAGAGGAAGTAACAGTACATCCGTCTAGTTGCAGATTGTAATCTACAAGATTCTGTGTAGAGTTTTTTGGTCCAATAATTAGTATCTCTGTCTTATCCGAATTTAATTGGAGAAAATTGTGTGTCATCCAATCTTTTACATTTTTAACACACTCTGTTAGCTTAGATAATTGGGAAGTTTCATCTGGTCTCGTTGAGATATATAGCTGAGTATCATCAGCATAACAGTGGAAGCTAATTCCGTATTTTCTAATAATAACCAAAGAGCAACATGAATATTGAAAATAGAAGGGGACCTAGGACGGATCCTTGTGGCACTCCATATTTTACTGATGATAAATGAGATGACTCCCCATTTAAGTAAACAAAATGGTAGCGATCGGACAGGTAGGATCTAAACCATCTTAGAGCCTGCCCTTGAATACCTGTATAGATTTGTAATCGATCTATGAGTATGTCATGATCTATGGTGTCGAACGCAGCACTAAGATCAAGTAAGACTAGAAATGAGATGCAGCCTTGGTCTGACGCAAGGAGCAGGTCATTTGTAATTTTAACAAGTGCAGTTTCTGTGCTATGGTGGGGCCTAAAACCTGACTGAAATTCTTCATACAGATCATTTTTATGCAGAAAGGTGCTCAATTGAGCAGACACAACTTTCTCTAAAATTTTAGACATAAATGGAAGATTTGAAATAGGCCTATAATTTGCCAGTACACTAGGATCTAGTTTTGGTTTCTTAATAAGAGGCTTGATAACCGCCAGCTTGAATGGTTTTGGGACGTGTCCTAAAGTTAACGACGAGTTTATGATATTGAGAAGCGGTTCTTCGGCTACAGATAACAGCTCTTTCAGTAATTTAGAGGGTACAGGATCTAATAAACATGTTGTTGGTTTAGATACAGTGATAAGTTTATTTAGCTCTTCCTGTCCTATGGTTGTAAAACACTGCAGTTTATCTTTGGGTGCGATGGATGAAACTGAAGTGTTAGATGATGTAGAATCTACATTCGCTATTGTATTTCTAATGTTATCTATTTTATCAGTGAAGAAATTCATAAAGTCATTACTATTTAACGTTGGTGGAATATTTGAATCAGGTGGCATCTGGTAATTTGTTAACTTAGCCACTGTGCTAAATAAAAACCTAGGATTGTTTTGGTTATTTTCAATGAGTTTGTGTATATGCTCTGCCCTAGCAGTTTTTAGAGCCTGTCTATAGCTGGACATACTGTTTTTCCATGCAATTCTAAAAACTTCTAAGTTAGTTTTTCTCCATTTGCGTTCAAGACTACGAGTTAATTTCTTGAGAGAGTGAGTATTACTGTTATACCATGGCACAGTACGTTTTTCTCTAACTTTTTTCAATTTGATTGGGGCAACAGCTTCTAATGTATTAGAGAAAATAGTGCCCATGTTGTCAGTAATTTCGTCTAATTCGTGTGTATTTTTGGGTACAATTAGCAGTTGAGATAGATCAGGCAGGTTATTTGCGAATCTTTCTTTGGTGGCTGGAACAATAGTTCTGCCCAGATGGTATCGCTGCGACATATAGTTAATATCAGTTATACGCAGCATGCACGATACAAGGAAATGGTCTGTAATATCATCACTTTGAGGTACAATATCTATAGCAGTAAGATCGATTCCATGCGATATAATTAAATCTAGTGTATGATTAAAATGATGAGTGGGCCCGGTGACATTTTGCTTGACTCCAAAGGAGTTTATTAGGTCAGTAAACGCAAGTCCTAATGTATCATTTGCATTATCAACGTGAATATTAAAATCTCCCATGATGGAAATCTGCAAATTCTTTTAGGAATTCTGTATACGGCCCTGGTGGTCTATACACCGTAGCCAGAGCAAGAGATACATTAGATTTCTTTTGCATGTCTGACAGAGTAACATTTAGCAGAAGTATTTCAAAAGAGTTAAACCTGTATCCTGTTTTCTGGGTAACATTGAGAATATCACTATATATTGTTGACCAGTCTGACGGGGCTCATGTTTATAACAGTAGTTTGGTGGAGTAGACTCATTTAGACCAAAATAATCATTTGGTTTTAGCCAGGTTTCAGTCAAGCAGAGTACATCAAAACTATTATCTGTGATCATTTCATTTACAATAACTGCTTTTGGTGCGAGTGATCTAATATTTATGAGCCCAAACTTTAAAAATTGTTTTTGTTCATTTACTTTACATTTTTCTGGTTTAATTACAATAAGATTTTTTCTAGATCCTACATTATATTTATATTTTGACCTCACTATTCGGGGAACAGACACACTCTTAATAGGTTTTACAGCGTACCTTTAGCATTTAAGCGGTTAGAACAAAGTGAAGTGTCCTGGAGATGTTGTCAGAGAGCAGCTCCGCTCCGACTCTGCTGGGGTGTAATCCATCAGCGCGAAACAGTCTAGGACGCTCCCAGAAAAGATTCCAGTTATTAACAAATAGCAGTTTCTGTTCTTTACACCATGACAACAACCATTCATTTAAAGCAAAAAGTCTACTGAACCTTTCGTGTCCTCGTCGATACGTGGGCAGTGGTCCTGACATGATGATCGTAGCTGCGGGCATCGTGCTGCGAACCGTCTCGATCAGGCTCCTGAAGTCCCTCTTCAGCGTCTCCGTCTGCCGCAGTGTGGTGTCGTTAACCCCGGCGTGAAGCACGACCGCTCTGGGGCTCTCGTCGTCCTTCAGGATCGCGGGTATCTGCGCAGAAACATCGAGAACACGAGCACCAGGCAAACAATGAGTGTGCACTTTACCTTCGGCTAACGTAGCACTTACGTGTCGGACGATGGAGTCTCCGATGATCACAGCGTCGCGTCCTGTCTCGCGGAGGGGAGCGAAGCGGTTCTGGATGGAGATCTCGAAGGCAGGAGGGGGAGAAGTCGTCGCACGGGACCCAGCTCGTGTCCTCCGCTGTGGATGCACCCAGGGTCCGTGGTGTCCCGGCGTCGCAGTGAAGGACATCTGGGAAGATCGCGTCCTGGGTGCACCGGGCCTGTGCAGAGAAACACACGGAGTAGACGTGGTGGGACTGTTAACAGCACGCTGTATACTTACCCCGGACTTGTGAGCGTCAGCCCGGGATGATTCCAGCGCGGCTCTCCGCTCTCTCAGCTGGGCCTGCCTCTGTTCCAGGTCGCGAATCTGCTTCCCCACGGCCTCGAGCTCGAGCTGCACAGAGTGGAGACATTCATCCGCCATTAAAGCAAGTAACAGTGAGTACAGCAGTGGTAATGTGTGAGAATAGAGTATTAGCAATGTAAGCGCAGTTAGCAGCAACCACGCTTGCTGATGCTAACTGGCTAAAAGCTAATAGCGGACCCGGGAGATCAAAATAAAACTAGTGATAGCGAGGCGCTCTGATTGTTTTTGTTGTAGAATACAATAGAGGATATATTCACGCGTTATATAAACGGAAACAATGATGTATAAAATTGATTTTTAGGTTAAAAATAGTCAATGAAAAGAATATAGTGACGGAGCTCAAACGCAGTACAGCCGTCAACAACAAACAGGAAGTGACGTATGTGAATATCCACCAACATGATCTTTTTTACAAATAATATAGAGATGGATCTAAGTGCAAGCTTAGTCTTATTTAAAAAAAAGAAACAGAGGAGAAATGTAAGCCCTTCACTTTAGATAAAGGGCAGGGCGACAGTGGTTGTGCCCATAGTATTTGCCTTACGCTTCATTAGGGGAAAGAGACAGGTCCCCTGTCATTTGTATGTGTTTGTAATTGTGTGCCTGTATAGAGGTTATTAGGGCAGGTTATTATCTTTCATGTGACATTTTTCATAATGTTTTATATTGACGGCGGCTAAGTAGTTGGCCAGAGGGGTTCTGGCACGTAACTGAGTGGCCTCTTGGTGTGTATTGAAGTGTGTGATTTAACTGATGCACATATCGATTTTGATACCTTTGGTGTTTGCTGTGTAATGATTTTTATTAAGGTTGTGTGCTTGAGTCTCCTTGGCTATTGATGCTAAAAATTAATTATTTTGTCCAGTCAGGACCCTGTTGGTCTCTACCTTTATTCCTTTGACTTTTATTGGAGTGTTACAGAATGGAAAAAACCACAGCAAGCCGAACAACCAACTTAAACTGACCTGGAGGGTATTCCCTAAAAGCAAGTCCGATCAACCTTTAGTGGGCGTAACAGATGTGCACAACATTTATATAATATTACAATATGTAATATAGGGAAGTAGTGGTCTAACGGTTAGAGATTGGGACTCTTAATCCAAAGGTTGCTGGTTCGAGTTTTTGGTACGCGCGCGCGCGCGTGTGTGTGTGTGTGTGTGTGTGTACTTTGGATGGCTTAATGCAGAACACGAATTCTGAGTATGCATTGTCACATGGCTGTATGTCACGTCACTTTCAAGTAATAAATAATGTAATATTCTAATATGGTTATTTATTTTATTGGTATAACAATTAACTGTATAAATTATAAAATACTATGGCAAGATAATGTTTTATATATTTATATAGACGAGACGAACCCCGTGATTCCCTCTGATGGCCAGCGGAGGGCACCCTCACCTGAATACTGACACACGCATCCATTCATTCACTTACACTGACTACACTACATTTCCCACAAGCCCCATCCTTGGACTCTGATCACCGTCACAGTTGCTCCTCATCAGGACTTGTGCATAAAAGCTGGACTTCCACAACAGTTCAACGCGAAGTTTTGATTTGCTGTGTCTGTCATTTCTGAGCGTTATTACCCGTGTTACCCATGAATTAGGTGGTGATATGCACTAACCATGTTAATAACCATTGAACAAAATGAGAAGATTGAAACAGCATGGGCTCTTTTTCTGAGCTTCCGTTTAGCTGATGGTAAGTTAGGGATGTATTTTGTGCTTTCTGGAATACATCCCTGATAGCAAAACTAAGGATATAAATACACAAGGGCATAATTAACTAAACACAGGACAGGTGTGACTAAATCAGTACTTAAGACAACAAACACAGTATGATTGACCATATCAAATTCCTTTTTAAGGTCAATAAATACAGCTCCAACCAACTTTACCCTGGTCTAGGGACTTTTTTACATTTAATTTAATTAAAAAAATTAAATGTATGCATTTAGCAGATGCTTTTATCCAAAGCGACTTACAGTGCATTCAGGCTATGAATTTTTACCTATCATTAATTAATTAATTTAACAGCAGTTTGCTATTTCTGTTGAATAACCTGGTCTAAACCCAAACTGGTGAGGATGGGAGTAGCTGTCTGGCTTCCAAATGGTCACGTCAAATCAAGTCAAGTCACCTTTATTTATATAGCACTTTAAACAAAATACATTGCGTCAAAGCAACTGAACAACATTCATTAGGAAACAGTGTGTCAATAATGCAAAATGATAGTTAAAGGCAATTCATCATTGATTGCAAATGATTGCACAGACACTATTTAAACTGAACAGAGATGAAATCACTGATTTCAAGTCAATGATATCGCTGTAGATGATGTGACCCCAACTAAGCAAGCTAACTAAATGGTCACTCAGTTGCACTACTACAACTTTTTCAATTATTTTAGATAAATCTGGTAAAATCGATATAGGGCGATAGTTACTCATTGAGTCTTGGCTACCACTTTTGAACACAAATAATTATGCCTTGTTTCCATGCACTGGGAAATGTACTGGTTCTTATGTAGAGATTAACAGGATGGGTCAATGGTTTGGCAAGGACATCCTTATACTTTTTACGAAAATAACTATTCATCCTAAAAATGTCATTAGACTTGGAATTTGGAAGTTTATTAATTATTTCTCCAACTTTGGTATCCCACACCTCTTTAATATAAAAGGAATCTGTTGGGGTTACTCTTAATGAATGGTTGAGAGGATTGATAAGCTGGAATTCTTTTGTTAATTCTTCAACAGATTGTACAAAATATGAATTTAATTAATCAGCCATAATGGCATGATCTGTTATACTGTTACCATTAATGTTACGTTCTGTGATCTTTTTTGTGTTTATTTGGTTTATTAGTCAGAATATTTAATTGCCTCCAAAGTGAATTATTGTTGCCTTTAGCACTATCAATTAGATGAGTGTAATATGTCACTTTTGCTTTCCGCAGCTCAAATACGACTTTATTCCTTAAACTTCTGTAAGTTAGGAGATCGGTCTTAAGTTTAGATCTTAAAGATGTTTTTAGAGCTAAATCTCGCTTTTTCACAAGTTTTTGTACTTCAGTATTTATCCAGGGCATCTTTCTTCAAATCCTTTAAATTATCTGCTTTAAATTCAGCTGGAGTCACTTTAATAAATAACATGCAACTAACACCACACAGTAGATTGGGTGAAACCAGACCACATATGCGATGATGTCGCAATCATCAGCAAGGTAAATAGTAAAAGTAATCTACATATTTAAACATAAATAACGAATAATTACATAGGCCTATAGCTTATAGAAATAATATTTGATGCTATATCTTTTAGGGACCACAACATGTTAGGGAGGCTAAGCGCAGGGAAGTTCTCCCATTCAGACAGGCAAAGTCTCACTGAGAAGGTGACTACAGCTGAGATGTATTTCCTTCCTTTTTTGGGGGGGGGGGGGGGTATCTTAATTTTGATCAGTGTTTTATCAATGAGTTGCCTGTATTTAATCAATAAGAAGCAAATATTTAACAGACAATGTAATGAGGGAGGGCAATGAAACTCAGCTTGTGCCTTACAGATTTTAGAAATATAGGTTATATATTACAGAAAGCTTGAAACTTTTAAACAAAAATATTCAAACCAAAATAAATGGGCTTATCTCTGATTATGTAATCCATATGAAATGTGCATTTCTCTCTGGCGTTCATGGTGAGTCTGCATTGTCAACTTCATCTCAGCAGCGACACAGAAAACACCAGTTTATTACTAAACTATTAAATGTCTCCTTGCGTATTTTGGAACCAGCAGGCCGTTCTGTGTTGAGCGAGACCCCACGGAATGAGCGAACGGAGCGGGATATTCAGAAATGCTCTCTCCGCTCACGAACTCTGATCGGAACAAACCTGAGCCTCAATGACTGCTGAACTTGCAGAAACATACAAATAGACATAGCCAGACTAGACTATTTTAGTACAAATTATGAGCTTACTGACAATTTTTTATATTTTTTGACAAAATTATAGTATATTAAGTGGGTTATTACGTTGACCCGCACATCACTGCTGCCTAGCTGGCCTATGCATAGAAACTTCCTTAATACAATACACACCTCAACTTTTATGATTACAGCACAGAGGAACAATGCTGTTTGAATCTCTTCCAGTGTTTAACTTTTTTTTCCAGCCAGTGATAGGTAAAGACCATTGACAGCCAATCAGCATCCATCTGCATGAGCATTTAAAGAGACAGACAATAAAACTGCAGCACACTTACAATAAACAACGATATGTTCTAATGGAGTGGATGATAAAAGACTCTAATCAGGTTAAGAGGCCATACTCAATTTAAGGAACTCTCATTCAGAAATGCTTCATGGAGTTTTTGTGTACACTGTAAAAAATGTATTGTATTTTTACAGTATAAATAATCTAAAACGTTTTTAACAAAAAGTTAACAAAAACAAAATATTTATTCACTGTTAAACATCAGTGTAAAAACCACAACAGCATTTAAAATTATTTATTTTTATATCAGTTGGGTCATTTAAACCATTTTAGTGCAGTCAGTTGGTTGTTATTAAAACAGACTTGTTGATTTGCTTTATATATGCAGAAATGTTTTCTGAATCAACTGCAACTGCAGAAAAAAGTATTGCAGCAAAAGTTGAGGGTCTAGAGCACAACTGAAGCAAACCCTGATCTCTATGATGGTGATCTCAAAATAACATTTTAATTAAGACATCAACATCTGAACCTCTCTGAATTCTCAATAAGAACTTCTGTAGGTGCATGACAGAAATAAAATCATTCTGGTTAGTATTACTACAAGTGAAGCTGATAATGATGTTTGTGGAGTTGTTTATTCAGATCTTGACAGATTTAAAGTCTTGTATCTTCAGTTCACCTAAGACTGTGGCTGAAGAAAGTTGTAGTTTGTGTTCTTATTTCTCTTTCTTTCTTGCTTGATCACAGCAGGTGTTTGAATGACTGAGAGAATGTTGCAGGAACATTTTACTAACCTTAATATAACATTATACTTATATGGAAACTGGACCTTTTTATGTTCTTGAAATGTTACAAATTAACTTTCCTAGAATGTTGAATTTTTAAATCAAAATTAAGTTGAAAGAATGTTTGAGAAACATCATACCTTTTAAAAAGATTCTTTTAACGTTAAGAAAACTGGACTTTTTATGTTAGAAAGAATATGAAAGTACCAGTTTTAATGCTATCCCACAATGCTTTGTGGTGTCTGTAAAATAATGCTTCTACAGTGTAGTTACAATAATATTACAGGACTGTCCATCAATTTCCCATCATGCATTTGCATTTACAATAAAAACCATGAATACAGTGTATTGTTGTAAAATATATTGTAAAATTACATTTTTTTTTGTTGTCTGTTGATTTTTCATTTGTATAGATAGTGCCATAAAACATCAGCTTAACAATAAACAATAACTCACTCAGTTATAATAATAAAACAATAACTCATCTCATTCAGTTAACTGATTTATTTATAATGTTTGATTAATTTCTTTACCAATATTTGGTGTGAGGGTTACTTATAGAAGACTTTCTTTAAGATTAAAAAATAAAATAAAAAATAACATACTTCTAGTTAAAATCAATAAAAACAATAATACAATACGTTTTCTTATAGACAAAGGTCCATCACTGTAAAAAGTGTTTCCATATATTTATTCAGTAAAATTGTGTCAAAAATTTACAAGCAATATTATTAATTAAATTTAACACATTTTAATTAAGTAGAAATAATCATTAAAAATGAGTAGAATAACATGAAAAAATTAAGTAAAATTTACATAAAAATATTGATTTCATTGGACAAAAATCAAACAAACAAAAAAAATAATTTGCTTACCATTGTAGTGGTCAGTGTTTGCTTTAGTTGGACTCTTGACCCTTAAAAGTTAAAACAGATTTGTTTTGGTTGCTAGTTGTGATACAGCAGCTAGATAAGCCAAGAAAGAAATGCGACCAGATGTTGTTATTTGTTTTTACATCATCATTTGGTCTGAGTTGGGTGTGTTTTATCAATAGCATGTGTCCTGTGATTGAACAATATAAGCTCTGGTGTTTTCAGCATTATCAGAGAAATTCTTAGAAGCACCTCTGATCAAAACCTTGTTAAAAATTTTATGGCTCCCATCATGCTTTGCGGCATGAATAAATAATGAGCAACAATTCTATAGTACTTTGTTTTGTGATTCTTACAGTTGGTCTGAATATGCTGTTTGTCACCATTCTTGAGATTCATACGCTGGTTCTTGATGTGACTGTGTGTCAAAAGAAAGTTCCCCTTTCTCTGTTTTAAACACAATTCTCAAACTCTGGTTTACACTGAAAATTCCACTTTTTTTGCTGAATCACAGGGCTGCCATAATGAATGTTATTTTGTCTCTGAGATCAGACTCTGAATGAGTTCAGATATTCAGGAAGAACAAAGATTATGTAATAGCATGACCAACACTACCTGATCATCTTTATTCTTTGTTTGTCTAGCTGTTATAACTGAGTTACAACAGCAATGCAAAATGTAATATTAAAACATCAAGGGTCAAGAACACAACTAAAGCAAACACTGACCACTATAATGGTAACCAATAATTTACCCTTTGATTCTGTTTGTGAACTTTAGGTGTCTTCAATAACTCTGTTTTGGGGGCCTTAAGACAGCCTTTTGAACATGATGCCTGTATCATATCTATGTAAGCAACAAAAATGTGAATTTGTAAAAATGCTGATGTCATGTTCATGCATATAATGTTTCATGATCGCCAACTACTGGCCTGGCATGCATAACATAGTATTCTTTAGCATAGTGTTTTTTTGTTTGTTTGATTTTTGTCCAATGAAATCAATATTTTTATGTAAATTTTACTTAATTTTTTCATGTTATTCTACTCATTTTTAATGATTATTTCTACTTAATTAAAATGTTTTAAATTTAATTAATAATATTGCTTGTAAAATGTTGACACAATTTTACTGAATAAATATAGGGAAACACTTTTTACAGTGTATAAGTGAATATCAGAATGAAACGGAGTTATTATAAAAATGCTCCATATCATTGAGCTAAACATACTGAACGTTAATATCATATCTTTATGCAACTAGACCATTAGAAGACCATTTTCAGCTCTATCAAAGCAAACATCTTTACTTTTGTTGTTGTGTAATAAAGTAATATTTTATTGGTCTGTGTTTGGAGGATCAGGACTGGAACTCGTCTCCTTCACTCCATTCTCTTTCTCTGTGCTGTCGTTCTCACCGACTCCGTTTTCTTTAGTATTCACGTTCATCAGAGGAGAGTCTTCAGCCGCAGTTACATTTTCATCCTCTTGACCGAACTCTTCAGGGCGATTTCGTTTAAAAAACCCACACTACACACACACGGACAAAACAAACAAACAAGCACGCACGCGTACACACACACACACACACACACACACATACACACACAAATTAGATTGAGAATTTGAGAGGTGAATGATGAGATCAACTGCAAGGTGACTTGATTGGTTCTTACCTTCACCAGAAGGACTAATATGATAATGAGGAAGATAAACCCGCCCACTACACCAGTGCCAACAATCAGCGATCGACTGGGAGGAACGACAAACTCCACCTTCACTGCAGTCTGAGGAAAATCATCACAACCACTGGCACTAGTAAGGTTTTATACTTTACATAAACACACATAAAATACACTGAGCGCATAAATGAAATGTATAGAAGTAGTGATAGAAATATATTATTTAAAATAAGTAGAAATAAAATAAAAACTAATTTTCACTTATCAAAACACTTCTATTTGTGCAGAGATATAACGGTTCAGATGTACACTTAAGATGATGATCATCTTCTATAGAGGTGACCATATGAGCCATTTTCCCAGGACACGTCCTCGCCAGGATTTCTATTTTGCCATGGTTTTGGCTGTGTGCACTGTGCAGAATGATCATTGTATGACATTCACAAGAGCTATAGAGAGCAGAGCAGACTTTGGTGTCATACAATGATCAGTGCGCAGCAATGCTTCAGGTTGAACGAACGAACATACACACCTAACATGTAGGCTACGTGTATTTGCATTGCTTTGATCATTCTCTGTAGATCTCACCTTCTCACACGCCACGATTGGTCGATTATATACAATACCTGCATGTTATTGGTCAAACTACTTTGGATGTTTTAGGCAATATAGTAATCCTGGAAAGGATGCGTCCTGGGAAAATGGCTCATATGGTCACCCTACTTTTAAATAAACTGAATGAATGAATTACTGAAGAAATAAGAAAGCGGGTACCTGGGATCTGTGGAGATTGTATTGCTGAAAGAAGAAGCAATATTTTCTAGTTAAAAAGTGATAGAACAGTGTTCCTCTCTAACTGTGAGATGAGCTCATGAGCTGCAGGTCTGTGCTGTGAGTTCAGACTGACACTGATAAATCCCTCACACAGCTGCTTGTCTGTACAGGGCAGCACAAGCACAACATCAGTTATAACTGCAAAAATCAGCTTTCCCAATGCCAACTATTTAATTAATCTTCTAGTAGAAGTTTCATCAGTTTGTGATTGATTTTAAAGGCTCTGAAACTGTGAAAATGACTGCAGGTTATGTCAGTGACCTGCTGATCTCAGACCTGTCTAACATAAAAGAACAGCTAATCATTGGTTGATGTCTGATGTGGATTCACCTCCAGTCCGGTAGATTTCTGCTTGTAGCGGCTTGTGTTGTAGTGGAGCTCAGCAGTGATGTTGAACACAGAATCCCTCCTGAACTCGTAGAAGGAAGATTTCTACAGCACAAGAAACAGTTGGGGATCAACATAAGCTTTTAGACTTAATAACTCTTAAACACCCTGCTTTTGTCAGATGCATGACAGCATGTGTGTGTCTGTGGATGCATGTGTGATTGTGCAGTTCTGTAGTTCAGATGTGTGTTCTTCACTCACGCTCTCGTATTCCTTCACGTTCTGGAGTTTTGCGTCTGCTGTCAGGTTGAAGTGAACTGATGAAAATTCCTTCAGATAAAACTGAGGACACTCAAACTCCCTGTAGTGACCGTCCTGAAACAATACAATCAAGGGGGCAGAAGTGGAGAATGAGATGTGTTTTAGACGTGTTTACTGTGACTGCATGGGATCTGATAAAGGGATAATTTCTTCAGAAAATATCGTCACCTAAAGAAGATATTTTAAAGGCATAGTTCACCCAAAATCAAAATTATTTACTCAGCCTCAAGGCAGTGATGGGAAGATGGAGCCTCATGAAGCTTTTCAGCCAAGTGGTTCACAAAAGGGTTAATTTCTGGAAACTGAATTTGCTTATAATACCACCTGGTGGCCAACAAGTGTAAAAACAAGCAGATATATTACAGACAGAGGTGTAAAGTCCAGGGGTCAGAAAGTAAAAGTCCTGCCATATTTTTGTTCCACCCATGAAGTCAGCAGCTGATTTCACCAGAGGAAACAAGTCATTCCTTTCGTCACAAACGAGTCTCAAGTTAAATACCAAGTCCTCAAAGAGTTCAAGTTAGTGAGATAATTAGGTGACTAATTTAATGATGATTGTGCATTAGTGATGAACACCTGCTGTTATTGAGAATTACAGAGGACCGGATGATTTATTGTTTAAAATGATGCCACCATCATGGAGATCAGTGTGTTCTTTAGTTGGGCTCTTGACCCTTTTAATAACTCAAAGTAGTTTGCTTTTAAACACTTGCGGTTGTGTTACATGGTAATTGTTGGCGCTGCCATCTCAATTAGAGCTAGGTTACCGGTTCATGACGAAGGATTACAAGACTCACAACTCAGACATTATCTGGCGTTTAGCCTGCACACTCAAACAAGAGAGCAGCGGCCTTTTTATTAGTAATTGCACACCTGTGATCCACCCACTTCTTGATTACAGTCAATTAGAGAACATATACAATTACATAAGTCAACACCCCCACTTGTTCTTAAATTGACAGAATATAAACACAGTGCATCACATACATGCATTTAGATAAATCTTCATACTCCAAATAAAAAACACAGAAATTTATCCATTTTAGCTTTAGACACAGATTTTGTTAAAATGTCTGCCACCATATCAACTGTAGGACAATAATGAAGAATTATTTTGCCATCATTCAGTACAGATCGAACAAAATGATACCTGATGTCAATATGCTTACTCCTTTGTCGACACACCGGATTCTTTGTAAGTGCAATAGCACCCTGATTGTCCTCAAAAATAGTCACTGGTGAATATTCAAGTACATTGTCCATTCCATTGATTAGATTGGTCAGATACAAGCTTTCTTGCGCAGTAGCTGATAAAGCCATATATTCGGCTTCACATGTGGATAAAGCAACAGTTTGTTGTTTCTTAGACTTCCAAGAAATAACAGGCCCATTCTTAGACAAACTGAAACAGTATCCAGTAATACTATGCCTGTCATTCAAGTCTGCTGCCCAGTCTGCGTCGCTATAAGCCACAAGTTCAAGATCTACATCACTTCTATTATAACATAATTCCAAGTCTGCTGTACCTTTCAAATACCTCAACACATGTTTAGCAGCCACCCAATGTTGTTCTTTTGGTGCCCTTAGATATTGTGACAATTTACTAACGATGAAGCTCAAATCAGAACGAGTACTTGTCATCATATAGATTAAACTGCCAATCACTTCTCGATACCTCTTTAGGTCGACAGGTTCACCATCATTGTCAAATTTTACTTTCATTTCACATGGGGTTGATCTTGGTTTGCAGTGAGTCATATCAAATCTCTCCAAAATTTTTAAAATGTATCTTTCCTGATTCATTTTTACTTTACCATGTTCTTGCGTAAAGTCAATGCCTAAGAAATGTTGAAGTTTTCCTAGATCTTTAATTCTGAATTTAATTCCCAACATTTCCTTCACATCTCTGAGTATTTGATCATTACTCGCTGCAATGAGAAGATCATCAACCCAAATAATCAGTATGACTCTTTCTTTATCAGTTTGTTTACTGTAAACACAATAATCTGCTGAATTTTGAACAAAGTCATTTTCAGTTAAGAAATCATGCAACATCTTGTTCCAATTTCGTCCTGATTGTTTCAGACCATACAGTGATTTATTGAGCTTACATACCAATTCTTCTCCTGTTTTTGACTCAACTTCAAATCCTTCAGGTTGCTTCATATAAATTTCACAATCTATAGGAGCATGCAGATATGCAGTTTTAACATCCATCTGATGTAAATTCAAATCATATTGTGCTGCAAGCTGCATCAAAACACGCACTGAAGTCATATCGGCAGTAGGTGAAAATGTCTCATTATAATCAATACCTGCCACTTGACTATAACCCTTTGCCACATACCTGGCTTTATATACTCTCCCATCAGGATTTTCCTTTATAGCATAAACCCATCTCCCCCCTACTGCCTGTTTACCTTCTGGTAGGGTTGTTAATGTGAAAGTGTTATTCTCTTTCAGAGAATTCATCTCATCCTCCATAGCTTCAACCCACTGCTCTGATTTTAAAGAGCCCAAGGCTTCCTTCAGTGTCCGGGGAGCACCACATGCAACACAATATCAATAGTCAATAGTCAATGGCTGATCTGCATCATCTTTAACTTCATAATCATAATCTGCAAAGTACTGAGGGGGTCTTCTTTCTCTTTTTGGATATCTAGTACCTGGATCACTCTCTTTTTCACCCTTTGCACTGACTTCACCTTCAACTTTCATTTCTTGTGGAACTACTTTAGCCCTGTCTAGTTTTGGTAATAAGGTTTCAACCTCCTTCCGGTATTGCAAATATTCATCCACATCCTCCACTGTCTGAGTATCCCTTTCATTTGTACTTTTTGTGACAAACTTCACCAGTCTACTCTTAAGTACTCTCCCTGTGTCTGGATAGAAAACAAGATAAGCAGGGCTATTTTTGTCATAACCAACAAATATACCCTTGTCACATCGCACATCCAACTTTTTCTTGTTATACTTGTATGCATAGCACTCTAACCCAAACGCTCTCATTTTGGATAGATCAGGCTTCTTTCCAGTTATCAGGTAGTATGGAGTTTGTCCCAGACGTCTATTATAACATCTGTTTCTAATTATAGCAGCGGTTTGTACCGCATATGTCCACAACTCCTTTGGTAATTTACTCTCAATGAACATACATCTTGCCATTTCAAACAAAGTCCTCCAAGCTCTTTCAGCTGTCCCATTTTGATGGGGTGAATAAGGAGCTGAGGTTTCATGTCTAATGGCATTCTTGCGGAGCAATGACTGAAATACGGAAGATGTAAATTCTGTTCCATTATCTGATCTTATACATGTAATCTTACCATACGGTGTAATATCAGCAATGAATTTCTCGGTGGCTACGGCAGTGTCACTTTTGTTCTTCAAAAAATAGGTAAAGACAGCTCCTGAATAGTCATCTGTGAATGCTAAGGCAAATCTGAAACCATCTTTTCCTGCTGGTTCTATAGGACCAGCCAGATCTGCATGAACAAGTGCAAACACATCTTTTGCCTTCTCATCTGGATCTCTATTTCTGTTCTGAGCAAATTTGCCTTTTACACACACTTCACATTTCAAATTGGATCTGTCAATTTTACCTCTAATTTTCATCCCTTCTGTAACATTCTCCAACTTTAACACATCATCATAATTACAATGACCCAGTATTTCATGCCATGTCTGAATATCATAGCACGCGTTACACTCATCAATCTCATTAACAACAGTACTCAAATAAAACAATCTGTCATACATATGAATATCAAAAATTTTACCATTTTTGTGAATGAGTCGGTTCTGTCCCTCTTTGAAGATTACTGTTGCTCCGTGTGAAATTGCCGCTTTGACAGAAAAGATGTCTTGAGAAAATGATGGCACATAAAGTGCCTCCGTCAACATCATGTCCACAATGCGACCATTGCTATTTCTCAAACGCAATTTAGCGGTACCCTTCTTCATCGCGATTCCACTGGCCCGTTTTCCATCAGCCAGCTCCAGAATGTGGCTCTGTGGCTTGAAACTTAAATCGAAATCAACGAACTTCTCAATGTCCGTAACGATATGTTTAGTAGCTCCAGAATCCACCATGAGACCTTTCATTTCCACGCCACCATCTGGGACTTTATTCACCTGCTCGACCATAAACGCAAATGTGTGATCCTCCTCTTCGTCCACCGTTTGCTTCACTTTATCCCGCTTTCTTCGACGACAATGCACGTCTATATGTGAGGTGCTTTTACAGAAACTACACCATTGTCTCCGTTCCCCGCGCTCCCCATCAACCACCGTGCACTCCGCTGCTTTGTGACCCTTCCGGCCGCAATTGTAACAGGTGAGTCTCATACACCAATTATCCCTTCCTTTAATTTTCATTATGCTATCTTCTCCCGAACTAGCAATGCCGAACTTCTCGGTGCTTTCATAGCTCCTCAGTTTCGCTTTAAAGTCAGCAAATGTTAGTTTTTCATCACTCTGCGTAATAAAAATAGAGAATGGTTTGAAAGTATCGGGCAAACCCTTTAGAATCATGGCAGTCAATAAATCATCGCTCAAAGTCTCTCCCGCATTCCGCAATGCTGTAATTGCAGTCTCTGAACGAATAATGTAATCTGTAACGGTTTCGTTTACACCTTTCTGAAGAGATGTCAACTCCGTATACAAACTTATCACACGTGGCTTCCCCTTACCAGCGTAGTGATCTCTCAAAATCTGTAATGCCTTTCTGCCATCATCCGCAGCCTCTCTCATCATAAGCGACATACTCTTGTCATCTAATAATTGGATCAGAACTGCATATACCTCTTCATTTTTACTGTCGTCTCTCTCCTCCGCACCCTCATCATTCACGGCCGGTGCTTCACTCAATATGATGGATTTCAAACCCAGAAGACGCAAATGTGCCAGGAACTTGGTTTCCCATAGTTCGTAATTCTTTTCCTCTCCGTCGAAACATAAACGATTCCATCGGTTCCCAAACTCTTTACTGGGCCCATAACCTGTTGGCGCTGCCATCTCAATTAGAGCTAGGTTACCGGTTCATGACGAAGGATTACAAGACTCACAACTCAGACATTATCTGGCGTTTAGCCTGCACACTCAAACAAGAGAGCATCGGCCTTTTTATTAGTAATTGCACACCTGTGATCCACCCACTTCTTGATTACAGTCAATTAGAGAACATATACAATTACATAAGTCAACAGTAATTATTAACACATTGCTGAGTTAAAAGCTTGAAAACAGCAAATTAAACTGCCCTTTTATCAAGTAAAACTTTTACATGATCTTCATGAGGGTGTCTCTCTTTGGTTTGTTACATGATGTTCAGCTATTACTGAACTACAATAAAAGTCCTATTAAACAAATATTATTGTAATGCTTAAATATTGGGGAAAAACTGTACAGACTCAGGATTTTAGACATGAGCATTTATCATATGATCCTCAACAGTGGTTACAATAATTATTCATGCTACAGTGCATGATGGGAGTTTTTTTTTACTATGGTGTTACCCAGCATGCACTTCAGCTTGAAGCGTTTTGTTGGTTGTCACCATTGTTGAGATTCATATGCTGGGTCATAATGTCTGTGTGTCTTATTAAAACAAGGTTTCAAAAATGTATATGCATTACATACATTATATTACAAATTAATTATCACCATTAAACCAACAGTTCAATAGTATGTAGCAGTCCCACAATGTAGGTTATTTAAAAACTGAAAACATGTTAATGGAAATATATATATATATATTTTTGGAAATAAACAGCCTGATGCCTAATAATTACTTCATCATGTAATAGCAGCTACAAGCAGGTTTCTGCATTGCACTGCTTTATAACAACACATGCACTTGGGCAGAGAAACATTTAACACATGAAGCCAAAGGTCAAGAGCCCAACTGAAGCAAACACTGATCTCCATGATGGTGGCATCATTTTAACCAATAAAACATCATCATCTGATCCTCCGTAACGCACAATAATGGCAGGTGTTCATCACTAATGCACAATCATCATTTAATTAGTCTCTTAATTATCTCATTGACTTTAACTCTTTGAGGACTTGGGATTTGACTAGACTAGTTTGTGACTTGAAAGTAGGGCTGCACGATTAATCGCATGCGATTGTCATGCGTGTCTCATCAGTAAAGATGGTTCTGTGATTAGCGGTAAATGTCCATCAGCTGCTTTCAAATGGAGCCGCACCTAATATACAGAGCCGTAGATCGTTGACAAGCTACGCAATATCGCGTTCATAACCGCATGCGATTAATCTGCGATTATGAACGTGATATTGCACAGCTTGTCAGTGAATTACGGCTTCCCATCACACTAGATGTGGACTGACATTGCTCAGAAGTCAGATGTTGGTTGAAAGTGAAAACCCAACCTCTGTTTGGTGTCAAACTCTAGCGTAAATACTCCAAAAACATGACAATCTTCACTTATTATAAACAAGAGTTATTTCTGTCATAAATGTAAAAAAGTTCTTATTGAGATTAACAGAGATGTTGATGGTTTATTGAAAATTATAGTTTAGTTTGATGTCACCATTATGCTGATCAGTACTTAGGAAGTATGACTCTTTTCAGTGTTAGCATTCATTAAGCTGCTGTAATTATATCTGTTACAGCAAAAACATTGAGAAAAAGATGTCATTAGATAATGTTGGTTACTGGCTGATATTAAAGATGTCTTAATGTAATAATCTGATCAACTGATTTTACCAGGAGTCTGTTCTACGCTATTAATTTAATATTAGTGACTATAGCAGATGTGTTGCAATACACAGGGTCCTGACAATTTATGTCATTTTATTTTTGTCTGATCTTTTTAAACTACATTGTTTTAGAATCACTTCAAACCTTAGGATGCTTAGACATACAGAGACCTTAAGAATTAGTGTAAGAATCTCAACAATGGTGACATGCTTAATGCCGCAATGCATTCTGGGTGCTACGGATGAGTTTTGCATGATGTACCCAGAATACATTGCAGCATAAAGCATGTCACCATTGTTGAGATTCATACACTGAATCTTGATGTTTGTGTGACAAATTTTTTTGAATCTTTGAAATTATCTGTTTTAAATTCATCTGGGTGTCAGGCTGTTGACCATTGAGTCACTTTAATAAATAATACTTAACTAACACCACACAGTAGCTTGGGTGAAAACAAGTAATCAGACATATCAATCATCAGCAAGCAAACAGCACCATTGAACCACACATTTGTTTGCTGTTTTAGCCACAATAAAGATGACAGCAGCTAAAAAACAACACCGTCAAGTCAAGTGTCAAATTGCACAACTAAAGCCAACACTTACCAGCATTATGGTGACATCAAACCAAGCTATTACTTTTAAACAGACATCAACATCCACATCTAAACATCTTCTTAAATCTTAATTAGAATGTTATGGAATAATGTTCTAATAATGTTATTGATAAACATTTGTAGAATGTTTTTAGAGAACGTTATCCTATATTTTGAGAGAACGTTCTGGGAACAAAAATAAAACTACCCGCTAAAAACATTGTTAGAACAATCCATGGGAATGTTCTTAGAACATTTTAGAACAAAGAAAATTCTAGCTGGGAAGTGCCGCTCCACTTGAAACCAGGTGGTGGACATTTACTGCTAATCACAGAACCGGCTTTACTGACAAAGACACGCATGACAATCGCATGCGATTAATCGTGCAGCCCTACTTGAAAGGAATGACTTGGTTCCTCCTCTGGTGAAATCAGCTGCTGAGTTCATGGGTGGAACAAAAATATGGCAGGACTTTTGCTTTCTGACCCCTGGACTTTACACCTCTGTCTGTAATATATCTGCTTGTTTTACAATCTGCTTTTTTTGACCACCAGGTGGTATTGTGAGCAAATTAAGTTTCCAGAAATTAACCCTTTTGTGAACCACTTGTCTGAAAAGCTTAAAGCTTCATCTTCCCATCACTACCTCAAGGCATCCTAGGCGTATATGACTTCCTTCTTTCAGGTGAATCCAGCCAGCGTTATATAAAAAATGTGTCTTTCATCTTCCAGACTGTTTAATGGCAGCTAGGGCTAGGATGCATTGAGGGTGAGTAATACTTATTTTCTTATTTTCATTCTTGGGTAAACTAACACTTTAAGAGATGTCCTATTGCAGGGATCCTCAAATCTGGACCTCGAGATCCACTTTCCTGCAGAGTTTAGCTCTAACCCTAATCAAACACACCTGAGCATGCTAATCAATGCCAATCACTGTCTTTGGGATCATTCGAAAACCGCAGTCAGGTAACTTTGATCAGGGCTGGAGCTGAACTCTGCAGTGCATTTGACCTCCAGCGCAAGATTTGAGGAAGGGGGTTCTATTGTATGTTAGTCAGTGGTTTGGAACAGCATGAGGATGAGGTAAATTATGACAGAAAAAATAGTGTTAGGTGAACGGTCATTTTAATAACATTTGCAAAAGGGCTCTATGATCTCTTACCTGTCGTTCTGTCTTGAAGTTGCACTGCAGCGAGTTCTGGACAGAAGAACAGAAGAGGTTTATTCAATAAATAGGTGATGATTTGATGGTATGAACTGATGATCGAGTGATGCACCTCATGCATGCTGAAGTTGTGAGGTCTTAAAATCACATGTGTCGTCTGACAGAGCAGGATAAGCGTGACCGACACGTTCAGACCTTTAAATTCTGAACTCTCCACCTGCAAACACACAGACACAGCAATATGATCCTCCTGAAGCACCTTGTGTCACATTTATACTCCAGTCCTCAGATAGATCATTGTAATGTAACATTAAATAAATGCTGTATTTGAGGAAAACTATAGATGTTTGTTTGACTCTCTGACCCTGAAGTTGATGTTGAGAGGTTTTGGACCTCTGTCCTCCAGAGAGAAGTTCAGATACGTCACAGACTCTCCAGCCACTCTGACAAACAGTAACAAATGGATTAGTAATAGTTTTATTATTTTTTTTTTGTTTGTTTTATTATATTATTGTCTTTGATCATACTGTGTCTGTAACTGCTGATGAAACCAATGCAGTGCTGTTTATTTGTCATCAGTAAAGCCGAGTTAGTTAGCTAGTAAAAGAATGAACATAGCTAGATATTTACGCCAGATATGTCCATGAGGACGTCTACACTGAACGTGTCAAACACACCTCTCGCGTCAAGTGTAGTCATGGTGTTAGGTTTGAGTTTCAATCATTCAGAGGTGAAGAGCAGATCAAGAAGGACAGATGTTATGATAAATGTGACTCACAGACTGATCGCCAGATCAACGGAGAACTGCACCGGGACGCTCTTCCTCACCACCGGATCACTCATGTTACCATTGTTATCACTGTGTACAAACATGCAGAATTTACTCACAGATGAACATGAACTGCAATAAAGTAATTCCTCTTAACCTTCAAAACACGGATAAGAATTATTAGGGGTTCAAGCATGAAGCACCAAAACCCCTATTCTAACTGTAAGGATAATTATTATTATTCTGCTGTAAAACATTGTACGGACAAAACCATACGGCATAGAGACTTGCAACTTGGCCAGATGATAGTTCTAACTTTGAGGAGACTTTTGTAAACTATTCCTATGTTTCTGACCCAATAAGAATCAAACAAGGCAAAAAAGTTATCTGGATTCTTATTAGAAAAAGTTCTCAAAACAAAGTTGAAGTTCCATTGTCAGTTGGGACAATACGCAAAATCCCTTTTACTGAAATGGCAATATGGAATGATGTACCTTCACCAAACTTGGAACACATATGAATGAGCTCAATATTTGAGGAGTTCGACAGCTTGGTGGTGCTATAACAGGAAAAAAAATAAAAATGGCTGTAACTACACACCCATTAGTCTGAATGACTTAACATTAGGCATGCAGCTTTTTGATAGACCTAACCATTCTTAAATAATGCATATATGAATTTGTGCATTCATTTGCTCGCCAAAGTGGACATAAGGCTATATCTCCTCAAAGCTTTATCATATTCAGACCAAACTTTTTTTTTTTTTAATGACAATCATGTCCTGAGGTTACCTGCACAAATTCTGCACAGTGTCACCCAGTGGTCAGGAGACAAAAAAAATGCCAAAATGGACCTAAGGCTATTTCTTTGGAATTCACTTATATTGACACTAAACTCGGTGTGGGTCATCACCCCTAGAGAACCACACCAGATTAATTTGGGAGTAATGCCACCAATTGGTCAAAAAGTGATAAATCATTAAAGAATGTTTTTGGCAATTTTATTTATTTTTTGTTTAACTTTTTGCATGAAATCATCTTGAAATGTCGTTAATCACTCAAATGTCTTAAAATGCTTGAACCCTGGTAATTGCTGTTTGCCGCGAAATTTGTTATAATCTTTGCTCAAATGAAAATAAATAAATCTGTCACCCTTTAAGCCTTATTCACCTGTACGCAGTGATCATCATCTCCATCCTGTCAGACCAGTCGTGTTCCCATTTCATCACACGGAAAGTTGCCAGAAACTGAGTCTAGAAAACAATAGAGTCCACAGAATGTAGAAATAGTAGAAAGATGTTAACAATGCCAAGAGAATAACTGAACCGAAAGAATGAAAACCTTGAATTCTAAATGAAGAATCTGACTTTGTGTCTGTCATATGCAAACAGTCGAATATTGTCTGTGTTTTATTGTCACTATCTGAAGAACAAAATGATTCATGGCTTCACATGTGTATAACCTGTTTATCAATTGTCCAAATAAAAGTGTATTTGATACTTTGTATGTCTGTCTGTCTCTCTGTCTGTCTATTTGTCTGTCTGTCTGTCTGTGTGTGTGATTCTGTCTTACTGTGGTGCCGCTGCGGTACACTGGTAGATTAATGCCGCAGGTTGTTCTGTTCGTAGCCCCACTGTCCCGATCACCACAGCTGCTTCGAGTCCGACTCTGTTCAAAACACATACATATTTATCACTGGGAGAATCATTTTCATAAGTATTTGATCTTGTATTCCTGTTAATATTTTAAATTGTAACATAGACATTTAGATAAATTAATCTGTAAATCTGTTATATAACAGGGTAGAGCAAAATTTAGAACTGAACAATTGGCTCCCATTCAGTTAAGAGCCATGCCCCACAGGAAGTTGACAGAGTGATATGGATGTGATGCATTCTGGGAAATTAATTGCTCTTCTACCCTGGTTCACAAAAGTAAATGTCTTAAATATGATGAAATACACTCAGCTAAAGGAGTATTAGGAACACCATACTAATACTGTATTTGACCCCCTTTTGCCTTCAGAACTGCCTTAATTCTACATGGCATTGATTCAACAAGGTGCTGAAAGCATTCTTTAGAAACATTGGCCCATGTTGATAGGATAGCATCTTGCAGTTAATGGAGATTTGTGGTATGCATTGTAAAAATTTATTCTCTATATTTACTCAATAAAATTGTGTCAAAATATTACAAGCAATATTATTTATTAAATTTAACACATTTTAATTAAGTAGAAATAATCATTCAAAATTAGTAGAATAACATGAAAAAAAAATAGTACAATTTACACAAAAATATTGATTTCATTGGACAAAAAAAAAAAAAAACCCTACACTGTAAAAAGTGTTTCCCTATATTTATTCAGTAAAACTGTGTCAAAAATTTACAAGCAATATTATTAATTAAATTTAACACATTTTAATTAAGTAGAAATAATCATTAAAATTAGTAGAATAACATGAAAAAAAATAAGTAATATTTACATAAAAATATTTATTTCATTGGACAAAAAACAAACAAACAAAAAAACCCTATGCTAAAGAATACTATGTTATGCATGCCAGGCCAGTAGTTGGCGATCATGAAAGATTATATGCATGCACATGACATCAGCCTTTTTACAAATTCACATTTTTGTTGCTTACATAGATATGATAAAGGCATCATGTTCAAAAGGTTGTAATGCCCCCAGAACAGTTATTGAAGACACCTAAAGTTCACACCACAGAATCACTGAAGGAACAAAAATAATAATTTGCTTACCATTGTAGTGGTCAGTGTTTGCTTTAGTTGAACTCTTGACCGTTACAGTTTTAAACGGAATTATTTTTTTTTGGTTGCTAGTTGTGATACAGCAGCTCGACAAGCCAAGAAGGAAATATAAGTTTAAATATAAGTAGATTTATGGCATAGTTCTATAGTAGCTTGTTTTGTGATTCTTACAGTTCCTCTGAATATGCTGTTTGTCTTTTCTTTTTTTCTTAGCTTGGCTAGCTGTTATAACTGAGTTACAACAGCAATGCAAAAAGTAATGTTAAAACATCAAGGGTCAAGAGCCCAACTAAAGCAAACACTGACCACTATAATGGTAACCAATAATTTACCCTTTGATTCTGTTTGTGAACTTTAGGTGTCTTCAATAACTCTGTTTTGGGGGCCTTAAGACAGCCTTTTGAACATGATGCCTGTATCATATTTATGTAAGCAACAAAAATTTGAATTTGTAAAAAGGCTGATGTCATGTGCATGCATATAATGTTTTCGAAGGGTGTTTCATGTTCGCCAACTACTGGCCTGGCATGCATAACATACACTGTAAAAATTTTTGCCGTTAAATAACAGTAATTTTCTGGCAGCAGGGGTGCCAGTAAAGTACTGTTAATTTACAGCTCTTAACCATTAATTTACCACTCTTATTTTTTAACAGTATTTTACCGTAAATTCTACCATGGAAATTAACTCCACTCCCACTGCTTCAAACAGTTCGAGTTTTTAAACTAGCATTCCTACGATGTTAGTACTATGAACTTATTTCATTTGAGTCCACTGAGAAGGAATATTTCTTACACTTAATGTGCAGTAATAAAGTAACTAAATACATGACTTTTACTCAAATCACTGCAGCTCATTGTCAGCTGTATTACACATGTATGTGCTGAAGTACTTAACACAGAGATCACCACTGTATCAGCGACTCCACATTTACTGCCTTTATATAAAGCAGCAGAAAACCAGAATTTGTGGCTCATCATTGACTGAAGCACCGGCTCTACTCTACAGCACAATGGTGAACAACAAAACTACATTAAACTAAACGATCTCTCTTGTGCAAACACACATTAATATAGTCAAGTTCAGTATTTACTCTCATTATCAGTGTATGACTTTGCCTAATTTTTTTTCTATGGATGTTCACAAATATTTTAGTTAAATTAACTTATTTTTCATTTGGTAAATCTGACGTTTACATTTTACAGTATATTACTGTTTTTCCTTGACTTGACGGCAAAAAACTGTAGAAAAACAAATTTTTTTGCTGGCAACCATTAATTTACGGCAAGAAACAGTAGAAAAACAGTTATTTACTGGCAGCAGGGGTGCCAGTAAATAACTGTTTTTCTACAGTTTGTTTCCTGTAAATTAATTACAGTTTATTACTGTTAAATTATGTTTCATTCTGTTTTTTCTTCATCTTAAATCTTTAACCCTTTAAACCCCACAAGAAAATCCTCAGTTTTAAATGAACACTTATAATGTGTGCACACTAGAGAGTGTTAGAGTAACACTGAATCAGTGAAGTTAATGAGATAATTCGGTGATTAATTGATGATTGAGCATTAGTGATAAACACCTGCAGAATCACTGAAGGAAAGAGAAACACAAGAACTACAAATGACTTCAGCCACAGCCTTAAATGAAATCAACTGAATAAAAGAATACATAAAATCTCTCAAGATCTGATTAAACAACTACTAAAACAGCTTCACCAGATTCACATTACTAACCAGACTGACTTTATTTCTGTCAGATGTCTACAGAAGAACTTATGGAGAGTTAAATAGGTTTAGGTGTTTTTTTCACTACCATGATGGAGATCAGTGTTTACTTTAGTTGGGCTCTTGAACGTGACTTTTCAACAACTAAGTTTTTTTTTTTTTTTTTTTTTTTTCATGCTGTAACAATGCACCTTTGGAGCCTGTTATAGCAAAACAAAAGTACACAGAAGAAAAAAAAATCTGATATTGTTGTTTATAGATTGACAAGAACAAATACTATTATTTCTGATCTAATAATTGATACTACAGCATGAGAAGGAACACTGCTGAGCCATAAGTTATGAAAGACTGTTAAGAAAATGAAAAAAAAAAAACTTTGCTGAAATTTAGACAGAAATATCAAGAATCAGCGTATGAATCACAACAATGGTGACAATCCACAAAATAAATGAACAGATCAGTTCTGAACATCACAACACATGCTACTAAAACTTAAAACAAATGCAAAATTATAAGCACATAAGAATTCAAGAAAATAAGTGAACAATTCAGGGGCATAATTTATTCATGCTGGGAATCATGGATGAGTTTTATCATGTGCTGGTACCCAGCATGCATTGCATCATGAACCTTTTGATTGTCACCATTGTTGAGATTCATATGCTGATTGTTGATTTCTCTCTTTGAGTGTTGTGGGGACTGCTGCCCGAAATACTTTTTAACTAAAACTAGTCGTTAAATCCATAAAAACTGGTTATCACACTACTTTTCACTACTTTTTACAAAAATATTTCAACACCAAATTAATATTTGATTATTATAGCAACACTTTAAGTCAGTCTAGTAGATCATGCCTGTTAGAAACAACCATAATCACTTGACTATCAAAATTAATACTGCTGTAACAGATGCATCATAAAGATACAAATACAGCAATAAAACAAAATGTAAAGTGTAAAAGTCAATGGTCAGGAGCCCAACTAAAGCAAACACTGTTCTCCACAATGGTGACGCTAAACGAAACAGTAACATTATCATCTAAATCTCTTTAATTCTCAATAAGATCTTTTGATCTCTGATCTCTGATCTGATAGAAATAAAGTCAGTCTGGTTAGTAATGTGTGAAGTTGGTGAAGCTGTTTGTTGATCGTTTAAATCTTCAGTTGATTTCATCTAAGGCTGTGGCTGAAGTCAGTTGTATTTCATGTGTTTGTCTTGTTATGTTTGTTTTTTCTTCAGTGATTCTACTCATTAACAGCAGCTGTTGATCAGTGTCTGAATTCACTCATTAGTTTTCATTCTCTCTGTCAGGTGGAATATATTAGTAAACTCATGTAGGGAATAGTGAATGAGGGTGTAGGGTGTGATTTGAAACACAGCCGCTGAGTGTCGAATTTGAACGTTGTTGTTTTACGATATATAGCAGCAGGCTACTTCTCGAAAACGATGAATATTACCCAGAATGCACTGTTTAAATGAAAAACAGTATTTTACTGTCGAAATTTGGCCGTTTTTTTACAGCAATTTTTAACAGTGTAGTATTCTTTACAATAGGGTTTTTTTTTTTTTTTTTTTTTTTTGTCCAATGAAATCAATATTTTTTTCATGTTATTCTACTCATTTTGAATGCACAGTAACATACTGTTTTTCATTAAAACAGTGCATTCTGGGTAATATTCATCATTTTCGAGAAGGTAGCCTGCTGCTATATATCGTAAATTAACAACGTTCAAAGTCGCCACTCAGCGGCTGTGTTTCAAATCACACCCTACACCCTCATTCACTATTCCTTACATGAGTTTACTAATATAGTCCACCTGATAGAGAGAATGAACACTAATGAGTGAATTCAGACAATGATCAACAGCTGCTGTTAACGAGTAGAATCACTGAAGAAAAAAAACATAACAAGACAAACACATGAAACACAACTGACTTCAGCAACAGCCTTAGATGAAATCAACGGAAGATTTAAACGATCAACAAACGGCTTTACCAACTTCACTCATTACTAACCAGACTGACTTTATTTCTATCAGATCAGAGATCAAAAGATCTTATTGAGAATTACAGAGATGTAGATGATAATGTTAGTTTTGTTTAGCGTTACCATTGTGGAGATCAGTGTTTGCTTTAGTGGGGCTCCTGACCCTTGACTTCTGTACTTTAATTTTTGTTCCATTGCTGTATTTGTGTCTTTATAGTACATCTGCTACAGCAATGTTAATGTTGATGGTAGTGATTATGGCTGTTTCTGTCAGACGTGATCTTCTAGACTGACTTAAAGTGTTCCTATAGTAGTGAAATATGAATTAATTTTTTGTTTCTTCAAGTTTATTAGTTTGAGCAGCAATGTAATAACCAAAACATATGGATTTAATGACAGTTTGAGTTTTTACATATTTTGGGACAGCACTGTCCACAGCACTCAAAGAGAGACAACAACAATCAGCATATGAATCTCAACAATGGTGACAATCAAAAGGTTCATGATGCAATGCATGCTGGGTACCAGCACACGATAAAACTCATCCATGACTCCCAGCATGCATTGCGCATGAATAAATTATGCCCCTGAATTGTCCACTTATTTTCTTGAATTCTTATGTGCTTATAATTTTGCTTTTGTCTTCAGTTTTAGAAGCATGTTTTGTGATGTTCAGAACTTAACTGTTTATTTATTTTGTGGATTGTCACCATTGTTGTGATTTATACGCTGATTATTGATGTTTCTGTCTAAATTTCAGCCACGTTTTTTTGTGATGAGTTAAATTTTCTTAAAATTCTTTCATAACTTAAGGCTCAGCAGTGTTTCTCATTTTGCTGTGTATCAATATTCAATAAGAGAAAGGACACAGGATTAAATCAGAAATAATAGAGTGTTTGTTCTTGTCAATCTATAAACAGCAGTACCAGATTTATTTTTTCTGTTGACTTGTTTTTGGCTTTAACAAGTTCCAAAAATGCATTGTTACAGCATGTAAAAAAAAAAACCTTAGTTGCTGAAAAGTCAAGTTCAAGAGCCCAACTAAAGTAAACACTGATCTCCGTCATGGTAGTGACAAAAAAAACACCTAAACCTATTTAACTCTCCATAAGTTCCTCTGTAGACATCTGACAGAAATAAAGTCAGTCTGGTTAGTAATGTGTATCTGGTGAAGCTGTTTTAAGAGTTGTTTAATCAGATCTTGAGGGATTTGATGAATTCAAGGCTGTGGCTGAAGCCATTTGTAGTCCTTATGTTTCTCTTTCCTTTAGTGATTCTGTATATTAATAGCAGGTGTTCATCACTCATGCTCAATCATCAATTATTCACAGAATTATCTCATTAACATCACTAATTCAGTGTTACTCAAACACCCTGTAGTATGTACACATTATAAGTGTTCACTTATGAACACTTTTGTGGATTTTGTTGTGGGGTTTAAAGGGTTAAAGATTTAAGACGAAGAAAAAACGGCATGAATCAATTTAACAGTAATAAACTGTAATTAATTTACAGGAAACAGACTGTAGAAAAACAGTTATTTACTGGCACCCCTGCTGCCACTCCTGCTGTCAGTAAATAACTGTTTTTCTGCAGTTTGTTGCCGTAAATTAATGGTTGCCAGCAAAAAAAGTGTTTTTCTACAGTTTGTTGCCGTTAAGTCAAGGAAAAACAGTAATATACTGTAAAATGTAAATGTCAGATTTACCAAATGAAAAAAAGTTCATGTAACTAAAATATTAGTTAATAATAAAAATATAACATCAGTAGAAATAAAATGTATTCAAAGTCATACAGTGATAATGAGATTAAATACTGAACTCAACTGTATTAATGTGTGTTTGCACAAGAGAGATCTGTTAGTTTAGCTGCTTTATATAAAGACAGTAAATTTGGATTCTCCTGATACAGTGGTGATCTCTGTGTTGAGTATTTCAGCACATACGTGTGAGCTGCAGTGATTTGAGTAAAAGTCATGCATTAAGCTACTTTACTATTACACATTAAGTGTTTGCAGTTTTATATTAAGAAATATTCATTCTCAGTGGACACAAATGAAAGAAGTTCATAGTACTAAGATCATAGTAATGCTGTTTTTTTTTTTTTTTTCGAACTGTTTGAAGCAGTGGGAGTGGAGATAATTTCCATGGTAGAATTTACGGTAAAATACTGTAAAAAAAAATTAAGAGTGGTAATTAATGGTTGAGAGTTGTAAATTAACAGTACTTTACTGGCACCCCTGCTGCCAGTAAATTCCTGTTATTTAACGGCACAATTTTTTTACAGTGTGATTATTTCTACTTAACTAAAATGTGTTACTCCTGCTCCACCACATCCCAAAGATGCTCTATTGGGTTGAGATCTAGTGACAGTGGAGGCCATTTTAGTACAGTGAACTCATTGTCATGTTCAAGAAACCAGTCTGAAATGATTTAAGCTTTGTGACATGGTGCATTATCCTGCTGGAAGTAGCCATCAGAGGATGGGTACATGGTCACAAAGGGATGGATGTGATCAGAAACAATGCTCAGGTATGCCGTAGCATTTAAGCGATGCCCAAATAACACTAAGGGGTCTAAAGTGTGCCAAGAAAACATCCCCCACACCATTACACCACCACCAGCAGCCTGCACAGTGGTAACAAGGCATGATGGATCCATGTTCTCATTCTGTTTACGCCAAATTCTGACTCTACCATCTGAATGTCTCAACAGAAATCAGTCCAGGCAACATTTTCCAGCGATGGAAACAGATGAACAGAGATATTATTAAAATAACAATGAAATCTGCTTAAATGTGTCGTCTAACGGGAATTTAGCTAAAACAATATTAAGGAGGTTTTTATGAAGCTTTTGACAGTCTTCAGTTTGATATGCAGACAACTGTACCTTAATAGCATCAAATTTAGCGAGCGAGAGGCCTTCTGGGTAATGCAGCACTATGCTGGTGTTGAAGGAGTCATCGCCTGGGTTTGACAGCGAAATGAGGACCGTGAAATGAGCTTGATTCACCATCACTAATGTGTCGTTCCTGCAGAACACACACCGTCATTTCAACATTTCAACCAAAACCTGAAGAAGAATGCCAATATTCTGAAGCATTTACAATCATGTTTCAGATTAAAATCATATATTATTTATTTATCAGATATTTCTCACGTAAAACTGACGTTCAGCTTCAGATCGGCCACACAGCTGTTGTTTGAATCACAGTTCCTTTGAAACGGCACCTGATCACATACAAAAGAGAAACTTTGAATGAGATTTTGAATGTCATGGAAACTTTATACAATAAAGATGAAGAATCTTAGATACTTAAGAGTTGGTTTACACTGAATAGCAGAATAAAATCTGATATTTGTAGACTCACCTCGACATACTTCTCCGTCCTGCTGTGAACGTCAAGAACAGCCACAGAGTTTCCAGACAACATCTCAGTTTGTGAGAAATTCATTCGTATCTTCAGAGGAGATACTGTGTCTGCAACACAGCGCTGAAACAAACACAATATTCACCATCAGACCGAATCTGCTGCGGCTGGCTGAAGTTGTGATAGACCACACATACCAGCATGAAGATGGAGAAGTTAAAACAGGAGGACCCAGAATCCAGCAGGATAAACTGCTGCAGAGTCCTGGACGACACATTGCTCTGATCGAAGAATCCTCGACTCATTCCTCGTACCACATCCACATTCAGATTCAGAGAAACATTCATCTTCTTCTCCAGAGATCCTGAGAGACATGAGGGGGTAAGACATATTCTTCATGTGACAGAGAGACTCTCTGAAACTTCAGTGATGTTACCTGTGCTGCTGGTTCTCTCGGTCACCGTGAAACATGACGTGAGATTAAATGCATTAAATGTGTTTACATCTGGACATTCAAAGTAGTTCAGACTGATTTCCTTTGGACTGAAACTGAGCTCTGTAGATACAGACATCACAGGCCGAGCCCTGAGAAGAGAGAAAAGAGTAAATAGCTAATGATACCAGACAGTCAGACAAATCCACTGGATCACTGATGTGGTAAAGAAGTTTGTTTATTAAGTTAGCTTAAGAAAGCAAACCTACTGAATTGCTATTTAAATTTATTATAATTATTATTAATAGGTTGTCTTGAGAAAAACCCCATAAGCCATGTCTACACAAGATGTGATGCAACATGACAAAATAGAGTTGAACCAATTATAATCAGTAATGCTGTCTACACTGTATGCACCGTGACAGTAAAATGATGTCTCATTCTGTTTACGACATACCCCAGCAGGCACAGTAAATCAATGTGACGTCTGACGTCATATTTTGGTTAAAAATGAAAGTCAGGTTGACGTCTAAAACCAACTTTGTTTGACGTCAAACTCTGACATCAGACAGACGTTTAATTTTGGAAGAAATAAGCACCACACTGCAACAAAGGGTGAAATGCATGGCAGCACATTAAATATATCAAGATCTCACCAGAGGAGGATTAAACAACTCCACAAACAGCTTTACCAACTTCACTTATTACTAACCAGACTGACTTTATTTCTGTCAGACATCTACAAAACCTCTTATTGAAAATGAACAGGGGTTTAACTCTAATGTGTTTAATTTCCATAACAGCATAACAGTTAAACACCATAACAGTGATTAGTGTTTCCATTAGTTGGGCTCTTAACTCTTAACAAGTTTTGTTTTTTGGCAATGCATGCTGGAAGCCATGAGTTTTATACTGTGGTGTCTCCAGGCATGCATTGCTGCATGAAGCATGTCACTAATAATGGCAAGATGAAGCGTTAAGATTTGCAGTCAAGTGGTTCACAAAAGGGTTAATTTCTGGAAACTGAATTTGCTCACAATACCACCTGGTGGCCAACGAGTGTAAAACAAGCAGATATATTACAGACAGAGGTGTAAAGTCCAGGGGTCAGAAAGTAAAAGTCCTGCCATATTTTTGTTCCACCCATGAACTCAGCAGCTGATTTCACCAGAGGAGGAACCAAGTCATTCCTTTCAAGTCACACACTAGTCTAGTCAAATCCCAAGTCCTCAAAGAGTCAAAGTCAATGAGATAATTAAGAGACTAATTAAATGATGATTGTGCATTAGTGATGAACACCTGCCATTATTGTGCATTACGGAGGATCAGATGCTGATGTTTTATTGGTTAAAATGATGCCACCATCATGGAGATCAGTGTTTGCTTCAGTTGGGCTCTTGACCTTTGGCATCTCGTGTCAGATATTTCTCTGTAAAAGTACATGTGTTATAAAGCAGTGCGATCAGTGCTGTGCAGAAAACTGCTGCTAGCTGGTTTTACATGACGAAATAATTAGGTGCCAGTTTGTTTATTTCCAAAACTATTTTATTTCGCTTAACATATGTTCAGTTTTTAAATAACCTACCTTATGGCACTGCCTCACGTAAATTAACTGTTGGTTTAACAGTTATAATGGATTCAAAATGTAATGAATGTAAATCTTTGAAACCTTATCTTAATAAGATGCACAGACATCATGACTCAGCATATGAATCTCAACAATGGTGACAACAAAATGCTGCATGCTGGGTAACACCATAGTAAAAACTCCCATCATGCACTGTAGCATGAATAATTATTGTCATCACTGTTGAGGATCATATGATAAGTGCACAAAAATATGTGTTCAATATTACTTTTTTTTGTAGTTCAGTAATAGCTGAACATCATTCAACAAACCAAAGAGAGACACCTTCATAATGTTCATTTCAATGTTTTAGAAGAAAAAAAGGACAAATAAACTTGCTATTTCCAGCTTTTAATTAAACATTTTTTTAATGTTTACTACATAACACAATTGCAAGTGTTTAAAAGCAATTTACTTTGAATTATTAAAAGGGTCAAGAGCCCAACTGAAGCAAACACTGATCTCCATGATGGTGGCATCATTTTAAACAATAAATCATCTGATTCTCTGTAATTCTCAATGACAGCAGGTGTTAATCACTAATGCACAATCATCATTTAATTAGTTACTTAATTATCTCATTAACGTTAACTCTTTGAGGACTTTGGATTTAACTTGAGAGTTGTTTGTGACTTGAAAAAAATCTTGGTAGGAAAAAAATATGGCAGGAATTTTACTTTCTGACCCCTGGACTTTACACCTCTGTCTATAATATATCTGCTTGTTTAACATTTGTGGATCCATGGAAAGAAACCAGTTGCTGAATATAATTCATTAATAATAAATAACCACTTTAGGTCAATGACGAGAGTCCTCAATCTATTTTCTTTATGATGATGAAAATGATACCACCTTATTTTTGTTTATGGCTCCTTATAATAAATTATGTGTTGTAGTAAACACTATTACAAGAACCACAAATGTACTAAGCCAAGAGTCAAACTACCCAACTAAAGCAAACACTGACCACGATCATTTTCAAATAAAACATCAACATTTAAACCTTTGTTAATCCTCAAAAAGAACTTCAGTAGACGTCTGACGAAAATAAAGTCAAACTGGTTAGCAATAAGTGAAGCTGCACTGTAAAAAGTGATTCTCTATATTTATTCAATAAAATTGTCAAAAATTTACAAGCAATATCATTAATTAAATTTAACACATTTTAATTAAGTAGAAATAATCATTCAAAATGAGTAGAATAACATGAATGAAGTAAAATTTACACAAAAAATTTGATTTCATTGGACAAAAAACTAAAAACCCTATCACTGTAAAAAGTGTTTCCCTATATTTATTCAGTAAAATTGTGTCAAAAATTTACAAGCAATATTATTAATTAAATTTAACACATTTTAATTAAGTAGAAATAATCATTAAAAATGAGTAGAATAACATGAAAAAATTTAGTAAAATTTGTTGTTGGTAAAAGTCATATGTGAGTAGGCGTCAACTATCATGAATATCATTGTGATTTACACCTGAGAAGACAAAGCCCTGCATAATGAGTTGCATAATGAGCCTCTCATTCAGCTGTGCCACTGTGAGTGAGGAGTTACAAGAAAGACTTTGAGAACAAAATAAAAGTATATAATTTTATGTTTGTAGTTTATTAAGAATATATTTAATTATCCCACAACACAATTTAATATCCACTTGGGGGGGCAGTTAAACAGTTTATTAGGAAACAATTTCAAACAATTTTTTTGGCATCCTTACTCCAGTAACACAATCCTTCAGAAATCCTTTTAACAATCTTATTTTCTACCAAAAAACCCCCATTAATTATTATTATCATTATTATTATTATCGTTATTAATGTTGAAAAGAGCTGAGAATATTTTTTCAGGTTTTTTAGGGGGAATAAATTAAAAGAACTGCATTGTTTTTACATTTGTTAGAGTTATCTCTATTTGTTACATTTATATTATTTACATCAAGCTTTTGAATGGTATAGTATTGTATATTGTTATTGAAACTTCATAATGTTTCACTTGATTATACATTTAGTCAGGAATTATAGTTTGGAAAAAGTATTTGGAAAAAGTCTAACTAGTAAAATGTTTACAGGTTATGTGAAAACTAGTACAATTATATAAATAAATAAAAAGAGACTTATGTTTATGATCTCTGCTGAATAAAGTGCTTCATTCTTTTTTCTGAGGAAATCCATTTCTCAAATCCTCAACCACATCACATCTTTTTGGGGTGAATTGTATTATTCCTCTCATCGCGAAGCAAACAGTAAAATAAAAACAAAACTTGAAGAACAGTCTCGCTGCTTTTTCTTCTGTGTGGGCGTATGCAAGCCGCGCGCTTCAGTTTGAATCTGAATAGTGTGTTAAGCGCGGGGGTGTGGTCGCATTAGATATAAAGAAGGGAGACATGAAAAACAGACATCGCGTTGTTTTCATATGGATTACTTTATCTCAGAATATTTGTTTTCGGCAGCACTTGTTTAGTTTAAAAGTAGACATGTCAGGCTTTCTATAGATATCTCTCTCATGTCTCTTCGTTGAGTATTCACGGAGTTACAGTTCATTTTAATGACGTGTTTGTACATGACGATCAGCGGAGACAAAGGCTGCAGACAACGCACCCTTTTTTTATCTTTATTTTATAAGTGCACAAAGGTTTTTTGTTATTATGTCTCTATCCAAAAAAAAACTAGACCCTTTAGAGATTCGATTGATGTATTGCTCTTATCTGTACGATTAAAACTGAGAGTGTAATTTAAGTTCTTTTCGGGGTTATCAGGAGAAAATGACTCAAAACGCATATATGTGTTAATCGACTCGAAAGGATTAAACCTCTGTTAATTCTCAATAAAAGCTTTTGTAGATGTCTAACAGAAATAAAGTCAGTCTGGTTAATAATAAGTGAAGCTGGTAAAGCTGTTTGTGGAGTTGTTTAATCCTCCTCTGCTGAGATCTCCAGAGATTTAATGTCTTCTTTTATCTTCAGTTGATTTCATCTAAGTTTGTGGCTGAAGTCAGTTCTGCTCATCTCTTTTTCTGTTCTCTTCTTTCCTTCAGTGATTCTGCTTGTTAACAGGCTTTTTTAAGCCTGAAATTACTTCATATTTAATATATACACAGATTTTGTTGCTCAGATAAGGTCCAGTTCTGGTTAATTTCTTTACTCTGGCTGACATGTGGCATTGCTATGGCCTGCTTGTGTCTCAAATCTGGCAAACAAGAGCGGTCCGCCCAAGTGCCATCATTCCACGCTGCATGTGGGCCAGATCATCTTTCCACAGGTGGCAGATGTGGGCCGGATCTGGGCCGACACAATGTTGCTATGTGGGATGGATTGTTCTAACAATGTTTTTAGCGGGTTACATTTATTTTTGTTCCCAGAACATAAATATGATTAATCAAATGATAGGATAACATTCTCTAAAAACATTCACATTTTTTTTATTAATAACATTATTAGAAGATTATAATTAAGATTTAAGCAGATATTTAGAAGCTGATGCATGTTTAAGAGTAATAGTTTGGTTTGATGTCACCATAATGGTGATAAGTGTTGGTTTTAGTTGTGCAATTTGACACTTGAATTGTCAGTGTTGTTCTTTAACTGCTGTAGTCTTTATTGTGGCAAAACAGCAAAAGGACATGTGGTTTGATGGTGCTGGTTACTTGCTGATGATTAATACTTCATTACATATGTGGTCTGGTAACATGTTTTCACCCACGCTAATGTGTGATTCATGAACGACGTAATTAAAAAGAACAGACAAAAATAAGAAAAAGCTGCAGGATTGTGTGTATTGCAACTTATTTACTTTAGTCACTAATATTCAAATAATAGCATATATTAGACTCCTGATAAAGCCAGCTGATCAGAATGTTACATGAGGGAAAACTTAATATCAGCAAATAACAAAAGTCACCTGACAACATTTTTCTCTCATTGCCACATAGTTAAAGCAGTTACATGATCAGTGACAATTAGTGGTAGAAATGATGATTCTTTCTAGAGATTTGTTCATTTTCAGTTCGTTCACCAAAATGATTCGTTCAGAATCGTTCACTGATTCGTTCAGTGACCATTTCTTCGTATTAAACAAAATAAGCCAACAGGTGGCAAAAAAGAGTGTATTAGGTGCTATGTCTTAAGTCAATGAACATATTCACTTGTTATAAAAACTGATCTGGCTGAACTGATAATCGCATTCAATATATAAAGTCTAATTAAGTTGTTCAGATGAAAAAAAGCACAAGGTTTTCTTGCCTAATTAGCATTTAAATTGTTTGGTCAGACAGTTTGTATATTATATATTCACATTCATAAATCGGGGATTAAACGTGGGGTTGCTAAATATCAAAACAAGTGTATGTGCACTGCATTGTATTTTGCGAGATTGACGTGCTAAATGGCAGACTAAACCGGTTTACTCTCATTCATTTAGTTCACGAACAAGATAAACTATGTACCAGTTCATTTCATTCAAAAACGACATGTGGATCAGTTCAGTCATTTCATTCACGAACGATCTTTAGATCTAGTTCAGACTCATATGAAACTCGTTAATTGAAGGGTGTATTCGTTCACTACATTCAACAAATCACATACTCTGTCACACCTCATACTCGAAGGCTATTGGCTCGATGTTGAGTATAATTCTTTGACAGGATCAAATGGTTCAGTTACCCGGTTCACCGAGCTGCGCATACACTGCTTATAGCAGCTGCTTATAATGCTGTGGGTAATGATGGCAAGATGAAGCCTCATGAAGCATTAAGATTTTCAGCCAAGTGGTTCACAAAAGGGTTAATTTCTGGAAACTTAATTTACACACAATACCACCTGGTGGCTAACGAGTGTAAAACAAGCAGATATATTACAGACAGGGGTGTAAAGTCCAGGGGTCAGAAAGTAAAATACCTGCCATGTTTTTGTTCCACCCATGAACTCAGCAGCTGATTTCACCAGAGGAGGAACCAAGTCATTCCTTCCAAGTCACAAACTACACTGTTAAAAATTGCTGTAAAAAAAACGGCCAAATTTCGACAGTAACATACTGTTTTTCATTAAAACAGTGCATTCTGGGTAATATTTATCATTTTCGAGAAGGTAGCCTGCTGCTATATATCGTAAATTAGTTAGCATGTTTTGTGAAGTTCAGAACCTATCTGTTTATTTATTTTGTGGATTGTCACCATTGTTGTGATTCATACACTGATTATTGATGTTTCTGTCTAAATATCAGCACAGGTTTTTTTTTAATGAGTGAAATTTTTTTAACAGTCTTTCATAACTTAAGGCTCAGCAGTGTTTCTTATTTTGCTGTAGTGTCAATATTCAATAAGAGAAGGGACACGGCATTGGATCAGAAAGAATAGAGTGTTTGTTGTTGTCAATCTATGAACAGCAATACCAGTTTTTTTTTTTCGCTATAACAGGTTCCAAAAATACATAGTTACAGCATGTAAAAAAAAACAAAAAACATAGTTGTTTTAAAGTCACGTTCAAGAGCCCAACTAAAGTAAACTGATCTCCATCATGGTAGTGAAAAAAAACACCTAAACCTATTTAACTCTCAATTAGATCTTCTGTAGACATCTTACAGAAATAAAGTCAGTCTGGTTAGTAATGTGAATCTGGTGAAGCTGTTTTATGAGTTGTTTAATCAGATCTTGAGAGATTTTATGAATTATTTTATTTCAGTTGATTTCATCTAAGGCAGTGGCTCAAGTCAGTTGTATTCCTTGTGTTTCTCTTTACTTTAGTAATTCTGTTTGTTAATAGCAGGTGTTCATCACTCATGCTCAATCATCAATTAATCACATAATTATCTCATTAACTTCACTAATTCAGTGTTACTCAAACACTCTGTAGTGTGCACACATTATTAAGTCTTCATTTAAAACTGAGGATTTTGTTGTGGGGTTTAAAGGGTTAAAAATTTAAAAACTCAGATTTTATGATTTTTTTCTTTTTGATTGCTGAATATACTGTAGTGTATACTGTCCATTTTAGACATTCTACTAACAGTAAGTAACTTTGCAACTACATGTCAACAAGCAGTAAGTAGAGTATTAGAAGAATGTCTGCTTAATATCTTCTAACACTTTCTTTGTCAATTCATTGTCAATTTATTCTAACACTAGACCTACCCCTTACAATAGCCCTTAACCTACCCTAACAGTCTACTTTGAAAGTTAGTAGATGCATAGATGGTAGTTGCAAATGAATGAGAATTAGTTGACATGTAGTTACAAAGTTACTTATAGTTAGTAGAATATCTAAAGTGGACTATCGAAATAAAAGTGACAAACTTTTTTTGTCTAGTTAAGTGTGATTATTATTATTTATTTATGCATTTAGCAGACGTTTTATCCAAAGCGACTTACAGTGCATTCAGGCTATCAATTTTTACATATCAAGTGTTCCCAGGGAATCGAACCCCCAACCTTGCGCTTGCTTGCTTGCTAAGGCAGTGCTCTACCAGTTGAGCTACAGGAACACTATAAATGTGACAAATGTCATAGTTTGGCACCTAGTAGGTTTTGCACTTCAAGTTTATTCTCCAAACTAAAGAATTACATACTTGAGCAGGACGATCCCTCCTTGTGCTCCAATCATGACATCTGTAAGATTATCATTGTTCATGTCCATCTGACCAAACAGAGATAGTCCAAACTGCTGCAGACCAGGCAGAACTGACCGCGCTGGGATCCGCTAAACACACACACACACACACACAAACACACACACACATATATATATATATATATATATATATATATATATATATATATATATAGAGAGAGAGAGAGAGAGAGAGAGAGAGAGAGAGAGAGAGAGAGATAGAGAGAGAGAGAGAGAGAGAGAGAGAGATAGAGAGAGAGAGAGGGTGAGAGAAAGAGAGAGAGAGCATTCAGACTTAATCCAAAATCATACTTCAGTTTATATAAATATACAAGTGCATCTCAATAAATTAGAATGACAAGTAAAACAAATTAGAATGTCATGGAAAAGTTAATTTATTTCACATCACTTGTGTGTTAAATAAATTCAGTGCACACAGACTAAAGTAGTTTAAGTCTTAGTTTTTTTAATTCTGATGTTTTTGGCTCACATTTAACAAAAACCCACCAATTCACTCTCTCAACAAATCAGAATATTAGAGTTGTCCAGAAGACAATCAATGAGACAATCAAACCTTCACAAGGAGGGTAAGCCACAAACATTAATTTGCCAAAGAAGCTGGCTGTTCACAGAGTGCTGTATCCAAGCATGTTAACAGAAAGTTGAGTGGAAGGAAAAGGTGTGGAAGAAAAAAGATGGACAACAAACAAAGAGAAAAAACTGCAAGATCTGATTACTTTTCATCTCTTTTAGAAGACAAACAAACATAACCTAATGTATTTATTCAATACAGTGGCTAAATTAATGAAAAATAAAGCATCAACAAGACATTTCCCAACAGCACATCAATAATGACTTTATGAACTACTTTACTTCTAAAATCGATACTATTAGAGATAAAATTGCAACCATTCAGCCGTCAGCTACAGTATCACATCAGACAGTGCACTATAGACCCCATGAGGAACAGTTCCACTCATTCTCTACTATAGGAGAGGAAGAATTGTATAAACTTGTTAAATCATCTAAACCAACTACATGTATGTTAGACCCTATACCATCTAAGCTCCTAAAAGAGGTGCTTCCAGAATTCATAGGTCCTCTTCTGACTATTATTAATTCCTCATTGTCATTAGGATATGTCCCCAAAACCTTCAAACTGGCTGTTATTAAGCCTCTCATAAAAAAACACAACTATACCCCAAAAAACTAGTTAATTATAGACCAATCTCGAATCTCCCTTTTCTGTCCAAGATACTAGAAAAGGTAGCATCCTCACAATTATATTCCTTCTTAGAGAAAAAAAAAATTATATGTGAGGATTTCCAGTCAGGATTCAGACCGTATCATAGTACTGAGATAACTCTCCTATCATTTGATCGTGGTTGTATCTCTATTAGTGCTATTGGATCTTAGCTCTGCATTTTACACTATTGACCACAAAATTCTTTTGCATAGACTAGAAAACTTTGTTGGCATTAATGGCAGTGAATTAGCATGGTTTAAATCATATTATACGACTGCCATCTTCTCGTAGCAGTGAATGAAGAGGTATCATATCGATTACAAGTGCACTGTAAAACCCGACAAGTTAACTTAACTCAAACCGTTTGAGTAAACCGATATCCTTAAGTTATGTTAACTCAAACCGTTTGAGGAAACTGATTGCCTTAAACCATTTAAGTTGAAAAAACTAACAGTTATGAGTACTCTGAACTTAATAACAACCTATACCTAGGTACAGGTTAACACCTGATGATATTTCTTCTGGGCTATTCAGTAACAACAAATGTGTTTTAGAAACACACGGTTATAACAGCCAGAGAAAAGACTAAGACAGAAATCAAGGGTCAAGAGCCCAACTAAAGCAGACACTGATCTCTAACATGGTTACTTCAAATGAAACAATAAATCAACATCTAAACCTTAGTTCATTCTCAATAAGATCTTCTGTAGACGTCTGACAGAAATAAAGTCAGTCTGGTTATTAATAAGTGGAGCTGCTGATGCTGTTTGTGGGTTGTTTAATCAGATCTTGAGTGATTTCATGTATTTTATTTCAGTTGATTTCATCTAAGTCTGTGTCTGAAGTCAGTTGTAGTAGTTCTTGTGTTTCTCTTTTCTTCAGTGATTCTGTTTGTTAACAGCAGCTGTTCATCACTAATTCTCAATCAGCACTTAGTTAATCACTTAATTACTTGAATGCAAAGTTTTAAAACTTACAGGGTTTAAATCAAGGCAATCTGTTTACTCAAACGGTTTGAGTTAAGTTAGGCTCAGTACTAGGGCCGCTACTCTTCACGCTTTATATGTTACCCTTGGGAGATATCATCAGGAAACATGGTGTTAGCTTTCAGTGTTATGCTGATGACATTCAGCTCTATATTTCTTCACAGCCCAATGAAAAATACCAATTTGAAAAACTAGAGAATGCATAGTTCGATATAAAATACTGGATATAAAATACTGGATGAAGAGTAATTTCTTACTGCTAAATTCTGAATAAAAAACAGGTTTTAATTATAGGACTTAATAACTTTGCATGTAATAACATAGAATGCTGTCTAAGACTTGATGACTGCTCTGTCAATTGTTCGTTATCAATTAGAGAACCTAGGTGTGTTATTTGATAGCAGTTTTCTTTAGAAAGCCATGTTTCTAGCATTTATAAACTTAATTTTCCATCTCAAAAATATATCTAAATTACAACCTATGTAGTAATTTAATGTTAATCCATGTGTTTATGACCTTAAGGTAGATTATTGTAATGCTTTATTGGGTGGTTGTTCTGCACACTTAATAAACACTGGCTACCTATCAAATTTCACATTGATTTTAAAATATTAGTTTTGACTTTTAGACCTTTAAATGGTCAGGCCCCACAATACATCACTGACTTGCTATGCACATACTCCCCAGGTCGTTCCCTTCGTTCAGCAGGCCAAAGTCTTTTAATTGTCCCAAAGACTCAATGTAAAACCCAGTGAGATATGTCCTTTGAGGCCTTGCCTTTATTCCTCCGTGTGGCTGATTCTTTTGATTTCTTTAAAAGGCAACTCAAGACACCGTTATTTAAACAGGCTTTTAGTTGATTGGGCTTAAGTTTACTTTGGACTTTTTATTTGTTTTAATTTTATTTGTGTATTAATGTGGTTGTACCTTGTAAAGCACTTTGTGATTGAATCTGTGAAAAGCGCTCTATTAATTTACTTACTACTTACATACTTACTAAACAAACTACAGCTAGTTCAAAATGCAGCAGCAAGAGTTCTTACTAGAACCAGGAAGTATGACCATATTAGCCCGGTCCTGTCCACACTGCACTGGCTCCCTATCAAACATTGTATGGATTTTAAAATATTGCTTATTACTTATAAAGCCCTGAATGGTTTAGCACCTCAGTATTTGAATGAGCTCCTTTTACATTATACTCCTCTACGTCCGCTACGTTCTCAAAACTCAGGCAATTTGATAATACCTAGAATATCAAAATCAACTGCGGGCGGCAGATCCTTTTCCTATTTGGCGCCTAAACTCTGGAATAACCTACCTAACATTGTTCGGGAGGCAGACACACTCGAAATTTAACACTCATGCTTATTTTTAAACACAGTGTCTGGAAATTACCTTGAAATAACATGAGTCTAAATCTAATGCATCCTGAGAGTGTTGATTTGGTCCAGAAACTATAAATGGTGCCTAAATGAACCTTTAATGGTGTTGAAAATATGTCAACTGACCACTTTTGAACTAGCTTTTAACCTTGTAAGGAGGTTCTTTGAATGTCTAAATCGGACGTACAGAACATGTAAAAAAAGACGTCATAAAAACGTTCATTCTGGCTCCTCGGTGGAAGTCTTTTCAATGTCTGTAAAGACATAAAAAGACGTCCACTGGGACATAACTTTGTCCAGTGGGTATTGTCTTCTGTAGAAGTGCTTTACAGCTGAGTCACAACTTGCAACATAGACACTGGTATTAAACTGAATTGACTCAACACTTCACTGACTCTAAATAATGACATCGCTGCCTTCTGTAGAACTGCTTATAGCTGAAAGGATTTCATTTCAAATGTATGAATTTTACACTGTTAATGATCTGAACTGAACATACTCTGAACCGACTTGATCTGAAAAAATATACAATTGTCTTTTTAGAGCTGCTCTACAGCAGAATCTGAACTTTCACCATAGCTTCCATAACTGCTTTTTTTCCTGTTTATCTCTGTCAGGCTGCTTTGACACAATCTATATTGTAAAAGGTTCTATTCAAATGAAGGTGACTTAACTTGATGAATGCACTAAGAATTCACATCAGAACTGAAGTATACTTTGGGCTTTAAATTAACAGGTGTGCCTGAGTCACACTTATCATCTCTAGTCCTCAGGGTGGAGAGGACGCTGGCGCGTTTTGGCTGCCGCTTCTCACTCCGGACGAAAAAGTTTGTTTGTAACAAAAACGGTTTTACCTACTGACTTTGTTTAGTACCGGTGGTATCTGTTCCTACCTCAAGATCTGGATTGTGTCTTTGCCTGGTCGCCGCATCTGCTGCCCGTCACGTTGTGATTCTGCTGTGACCATCAACAAGCTAGCCCCCGGGGTTGCCTTCGGCCCATCCCCGCTGTTTTCTGCTCGAGCAGTGGATTACAGCCCGGTTACTGGCCGGCCTGCACTCCGGAGCAGCCTGTCAGCTATGCGGCTACTACTGTTTATGACTTTCCTGCTGGCCTTTCTGTCATCTACGGCTCTGACCATGGCACTTCGATACACGTCCTTGCAGCTTCTCAGATTTAACCACCGCGCACCTCCTTCACTGGACATCATCTCTACTCTGCAACAACACTGTCTTCTTCGTCGTCGCCCTTATATCCACCGAGGCTCCCGTCGTAATCTTCACTACTACTTCAGTGCCGAAAACAGTATTCCATCTTTCTGGTCCGGCCGAAGTTCACTCCAGCCTGGAAACTGGCGCAACAACAACATCCGCATACGTCATCCGCGCACTCTTCACGCGACTTCATCTAACCTCCTGCCCGTCTCAACTTCCGCCATTTGGATTTCAAAACAAAAGCCTCTTAAGACAGCGCTATTCAATACAAGATCACTCAACAATAAAAGCCTGCTCCTCTGTGAATTCATTACTGACAATAAACTGGATTTTCTCTGTCTTACCGAAACCTGGCATAAACCTATGGATTACTTTGCATTAAATCAGACCACCCCACCTGGATACTCCTTCATTGACAACCCCCGTCTGGACCGGCGAGGTGGTGGCATCGCAGTTATTCACCGCAGCGATATCTCCATCCGCCCCATCCCCATCCCGGCTGTATCCTCATTTGAACACTTGGCTTTCAGACTTCCTGGTTCCCAATCACTCACTGCTGCAGTCATCTACCGCCCTCCCAAACTTTGTCCATCATTTCTTTCTGATTTCACAGACTTCGTAACTCAGCTGTCTTCCATTTCTCCGTCCGTTCTCCTCATTGGTGACTTCAACATTCATATCGACTCTCCGACAGCAAAATTCACATCTGACTTTTTGGACATTTTAAACTGCCTCAACCTTACCCAGCATGTCACCTCACCCACACATAATCATGGACATATCTTGGACCTTGTCTGTTCCACACCCTCCCTCACCATACATAACCTTTCATTGACTGACCTCACAATTTCTGATCATCTGGTCATCACCTTGGATGTCATTACCCCCTCTCCTACCATCAAACACACAAGAACAATTACATTTCGAAACCTGAAATCTATTAGTCCCATCTCTCTCAACTCATCCATATCCCATGCCATCTCTACTTCTTCACTTCCCTCCGATCCGATTGCCTCTGATCTAGTCAATTTCTACAACCACACACTCTCCACCTGCCTCAACCAAATAGCCCCTCTTAAAACTGCCTCAGTCTCCTTCTCCACCTCTGCTCCTTGGTACACCCCAGATCTTCACATTCTCAAAAGACAAAAAAGACAACTTGAAAGGATCCATAAAAAATCCGGTCTCACTGTCCATGCACAAGCCTACAAACACGCCATAACCACATACAATTCTGCTCTCAAAACTGCCCGGTCCAATTTCTACTCACAACTCATTCACTCAAATTCTTCTAACCCCCGCACATTATTCTCCACATTTGCAAAACTGACCAAACCCAAGGACAATATAACCTCCACATTCACTATAGACAAATGCAATAACTTTTTGTCATCCTACCATACCAAAATCCATACAATACACTGTTCACTAGCATCCACTTCCTCCGCTTCTCCTCCTTCTGAATATCAACTCCCTCCGCTCACACACCACAGCTTTTCCTCCTTCTCTCCACTGTCTCCCTCTGACACCTCCAAACTCCTCTCGACCATGAAATTCTCAAACTGCCAGCTTGACCCGATCCCTTCTCCTCTCTTCAAAAGCTGTCAAGAAACCCTTATTCCTCTCATCACCATCATCATCAACACTTCCCTTACGTCTGGATCTGTTCCATCCCCGCTAAAACTTGCATCCATCACACCCCTCCTGAAAAAACCTGGCCTCAACCCTGACAATCTGGATAACTTCAGACCCATCTCCAATATTCCGTTACTTTCAAAAATTCTGGAACGCGCCGTAAACACACAACTCCATCAATATCTCCACTCCTCTCAACTCTTCGAAATATTTCAATCCGGATTCCGTCCACACCACAGCACAGAAACAGCCCTTCTTAAAGTCACAAATGATCTCCTCATTGCTGCCGACTTTGGTTTCATATCCATCCTCCTTCTCCTCGACCTCTCCGCTGCATTTGACACTATTGACCATACTGTCCTTCTCCATCGTCTTCAATCTATTGGCATCTCTGGTACAGCACTTCGCTGGCTCACATCTTACCTCTCTGATCGTCACCATTTTGTCTCTGTTAATAACTGCAACTCCCACACCTCCCCTGTCACCCATGGCGTCCCCCAAGGTTCCGTTCTCGGCCCCCTCCTCTTCACCATCTACATGCTTCCCCTCGGTCAGATCATCCGCAACCATGGACTCCATTTTCACTGCTACGCAGATGATACCCAAATCTACTTTTCCACCAAATCCATCTCCCCGGCTATTCTCTCCACCATCACCGATTGCATTTCTGACATTAAAACCTGGATGGACAATAATTTTCTTAAACTCAACAGCAGTAAAACAGAACTCCTTATCACGGGCCCAAAATCTCTCCTCTCCTCTATTCAGAACTTTACTCTCCTTATCGACGGACATATTGTCACCCCCTCCCTCTCTGTCCGAAACCTTGGCATCATAATGGACCCCACCCTCTCATACCGAACACACATCAACCATATCACTAAACTATCCTTTTTCCACCTCCGCAATATTGCCCGCTTTCGCCCCTCCCTTACCTTGGCAACAGCTGAAATTCTCATTCATGCATTCATAACTTCAAGACTTGACTATTGCAATAGCCTTCTATACGGACTTCCTACCAATCAACTACAAAAACTGCAATACATCCAAAACTCAGCTGCCCGCCTCCTAACCCACACCCGGTCAAGAGAACACATCACCCCCGTTCTCCGTCAGCTCCATTGGCTACCTGTTCACTATCGCATTCAATATAAGCTCCTTCTCCTCACCTATAAGTCCCTCCATAACCTGGCCCCACTCTACCTCACTGAGCTCCTGGAACAGCACCAACCCACCCGCCACCTCCGTTCAGCTGGCACAAACCGCCTTGCTCCGATCGTCCGCACTAACCGACGGACTTTGGGGGATCGAGCCTTCGCTATCACTGCCCCCACCCTCTGGAACTCACTCCCTACATCCATCAGAAACTCGGACTCACTGCCAAACTTCAAATCAGTACTCAAAACCCACCTGTTCAAACTAGCTTTTCCCTAAACCCTTGTTGTTTTGTTTTGTTTTGTTTTGTTTGTTTCCCCATGTGAAGCGTCTTTGAGTGTCCAAAAAAGCGCTATACAAGTTTGATGTATTATTATTATTATTATTATTATTAATTGTTATTTACGACCGTTAGTGGAAAATAGTCTTAAGCAATAAACTGTGAACTTTCAGCTTGTCTGGGTTTCTGGGTTAAACGTGAGCACAAACACAATGTTTGGGATTGATGGAAGCACAGCAAACTCTCACCTGAGGAATGTATTCAGGGTTTATGCCATGTGTCCCATCACCCAGGTAGATGTAGACGACTCCTTCATCCTCCAGCGGTGCCCCGACTGCCACATCTGACAGACTGTCTCCATTCAGGTCCTTTAGTGAAGCCACGGATGCAGCAAATCTACCTGTGCTTGACTGGCTCACATTCAGTGTCTTCTGAAAATAGTTCTGAAAAAGAGAACAGCATATTTCTTCATCAGCACATGACCAGCACCAGAACAATTTCCACAACTTTCATGTCATAGGAATCCATTACAACAGCAATCCCAATGGAGTAACACAATGGTGACAACTAGCAGCCTTCCATTTACAGGCAGAAGTTTGTTCATGAAGATCGTAATAATAGTCATGAATCTGTGCGTACCTGTTCTGATAAAGTGTAGACGTACAGCCTCCCTTCAGCCTTCGGCTGAGACTGGTAAAATAATGGAGCTCCGACCAGCAGGAAATCTGAGTCTCCATCAGAGTCCACATCCAACACACTCAGAGACGCTCCGAAATATGAGCCAATCTGATGGCGGAAATCAATTAAAATGAAGAGAAACTGCATTCTAGCACATGCTTTTATAGCCTGATTTTTATAGAAGAAATATGAAAACATGTTCTTGTGCTTCATAAACATAACGTCACATTATACTGGTTAAAAACTGAAGATGTTTTTTTAGAAGTAAAATTAGGAGTAAAAATTGTTTGTTTGTGTCTCTGGTGAAATACTGTCTGTGTATGTGTGTGTGTGCACTGTAAAAATGTATTCTCTATATTTACTCAATAAAATTGTGTCAAAATATTACAAGCAATATTATTAATTACATTTAACACATTTTAATTAATTAGAAATAATCATTCAAAATGAGTAGAATAACATGAAAAAAAATTGTAAAATTTACACAAAACATTTGATTTCATTGGACAAAAAAACAAATATTACACTTTAAAAAGTGATTCTCTATATTTATTCAATAAAACTGTGTCAAAAATTTACAAGCAATATTATTAATTAAATTTAACACATTTTAATTAAGTAGAAATAATCATGCAAAATGAGTAGAGTAACATGAAACAATTAAGTAAAATTTACACAAAAATATTGATTTCATTGGACAAAAAAAAAAACACTATGCTAAAGAATACTATGTTATGCATGCCAGGCCAGTAGTTGGCGATCATGAAACACCCTTCGAAAACATTATATGCATGCACATGACATCAGCTTTTTTAAAGGCATCATGTTCAAAAGGTTGTAATGCCCCCAAAACAGTTATTGAAGACACCTAAAGTTCACAAACAGAATCACTGTAGAAAAAATAATTAATTTCCTTACCATTGTAGTGGTCAGTGTTTGCTTTAGTTGGACTCTCGACCCTTACAGTTTTAAACCTTTTTTTTGGTTGCTAGTTGTGATACAGCAGCTAGACAAGCCAAGAAGAAAATGAGATCAGGTGGTGTTATTTGTTTTTGCATCATCATTTGATCTGGATTTCTGAGTTGGGTGTGTCTTATCAATGACAGACGCCTCTGGTTGTACAATATAAGCTTAGGTGTTTTCAGCATTATCTGAGAAATTCTTAGAAACACATCTGATCTAAACCTTGTTAAAAAAAAAGTTTTTTTCTTTTAGGCGCACAGACATCAAGAATCAGCCTGAGAACCTCAACAATGGTGACCATCAAAAAGCATGTTACACTGCATTCTGGGTGCCACCAATCAAAACTAATTTATGGCTCCCATCATGCTTTGCGGCATGAATAAATTATGAGCAACAATTCTATAGTAGCTTGTTTTGTGTTTCTTACAGTTCGTCTGAATATGCTGTTTGTCACCATTCTTGAGATTCATACGCTGGTTCTTGATGTCACTGTCTGCCAAAAGAAAGTTCCCCTCTCTCAGTCAGAATTCTTAAACTCTATATTACACTGAAAACTCCAGGCCTTTTATTACTGAATCACAGCACTGCTAAAATGAATATTAATGTAACTCAGAGATCAGACTCTGAAAGAGTTCAGATATCCAGGTAAAACAAAGATTATATAAAAGCATAAACAACACTACCTGATCATCTTTTTTTTTCTTAGCTTGTCAAGCTGTTATAACTGAGTTACAACAGCAATGCAAAACATAATATTAAAACATCAAGGGTCAAGAACACAACTAAAGCAAACACTGACCACTATAATGGTAACCAATAGTTTACCCTTTGATTCTGTTTGTGAACTTTAGGTGTCTTTAATAACTCTGTTTTGGGGGCCTTAAGACAGCCTTTTGAACATGATGCCTGTATCATATTTATGTAAGCAATAAAAAAGTGAATTTGTAAAAAGGCTGATGTCATGATCGCCAACTACACTGTAAAAAGTGATTCTCTACACTGTAAAAAGTGTTTCCCTATATTTATTCAGTAAAATTGTGTCAAAATTTTACAAGCAATATTATTAATTAAATTTAAAACATTTTAATTAAGTAGAAATAATCATTAAAAATTAGTAGAATAACATGAAAAAATTAAGTAAAATGTACATAAAAATATTGATTTAATTGGACAAAAAACAAACAAACAAAAAAACACTATGCTAAAGAATACTATGTTATGCATGCCAGGCCAGTAGTTGGCGATCATGAAACATTATATGCATGCACATGACATCAGCCTTTTTACAAATTAACATTTTTGTTGCTTACATAGATATGATACAGGCATCATGTTCAAAAGGCTGTGTCTTAAGGCCCCCCAAACAGAGTTATTGAAGACACCTAATGTTCACGAACAGAATCAAAGGGTAAATTATTGGTTACCATTATAGTGGTCAGTGTTTGCTTTAGTTGTGTTCTTGACCCTTGATGTTTTAATATTACATTTTGCATTGCTGTTGTAACTCAGTTATAACAGCTAGACTAACTAAGAATAAAGATGATCAGGTAGTGTTGGTCATGCTATTACATAATCTTTGTTTTTCCTGAATATCTGAACTCATTCAGAGTCTGATCTCTGAGACAAGATAACATTCATTATGGCAGCCCTGTGATTCAGCGAAAAAAAAAGTGGATTTTTTAGTGTAAACCAGAGTTCGAGAATTCTGTTTAAAACAGAGAAAGAGGAACTTTCTTTTGTCACATCAAGAACCAGCGTATGAATCTCAAGAATGGTGACAAACAGCATATTCAGACGAACTGTAAGAATCACAAAACAAGCTACTATAGAATTGTTGCTCATTATTTATTCATGCCGCAAAGCATGATGGGAGCCATAAAATGAGTTTTGATTGGTGGCACCCAGAATGCAGTGCAACATGCTTTTTGATGGTCACCATTGTTGAGGTTCTCAGGTTGTTTCTTGATGTCTGTGTGTCTAAATGAAAACACTTTTCCTATTTAACAAGGTTTTGATCAGAGGTGCTTCTAAGAATTTCTCTGATAATGCTGATAACACCAGAGCTTATATTGTTCAATCACAGGACACATGTTATTGATAAGACACACCCAACTCAGACCAAATGATGATGTAAAAACAAATAACACCACCTGGTCGCATTTCTTTCTTGGCTTATTTAGCTGCTGTATCACAACTAGCAACCAAATAAAAGCTATTCAAAATTTTAAGGGGTCAAGAGTCCAACTAAAGCAAACACTGACCACTACAATGGTAAGCAAATTATTATTATTATTATTATTTCATTCAGTGATTCGGTTTGTGAACTTTAGGTGTCTTCAATAACTGTTTTGGGGGCATTACAACCTTTTGAACATGATGCCTTTATCATATCTATGTAAACAACAAAAATGTGAATTTGTAAAAAGGCTGATGTCATGTGCATGCATATAATGTTTCATGATCGCCAACTACTGGCCTGGCATGCATAACATAGTATTCTTTAGCATAGGGTTTTTTTGTTTGTTTGATTTTTGTCCAATGAAATCAACATTTTTATGTAAATTTTACTTAATTTTTTCATGTTATTCTACTAATTTTTAATGATTATTTCTACTTAATTAAAATGTGTTAAATTTAATTAATAATATTGCTTGTAAAATGTTGACACAATTTTAATTAATAAATATACACTGTAAAAAGTGTTTCCCTATATTTATTCAGTAAAATTGTGTCAAAAATTTACAAGCAATATTATTAATTAAATTTAACACATTTTAATTAAGTAGAAATAATCATTCAAAATGAGTAGAATAACATGAAAAAATTCAGTAAAATTTACACAAAAATATTGATTTCATTGGAAAAAACAAAACAAAAAAAACCCTATGCTAAATAATACTATGTTATGCATGCCAGGCCAGTAGTTGGCGATCATGAAACATTATATGCATGCACATGACATCAGCCTTTTTACAAATTCACATTTTTGTTGCTTACATAAATATGATAAAGGCAGTATGTTCAAAAGGTTGTAAGGCCCCCAAAACAAAGTTATTGAAGACACCTAAAGCTCACGAACAGAATCACTGAAGGAAAAAATAAATAATTTGCTTACCATTGTAGTGGTCAGTGTTTGCTTTAGTTGGACTCTTGACCCTTAAAGTTTTAAACACAGTTTCTTTGGTTGCTAGTTGTGATACAGCAGCTAGATAAGCCAAGATGGAAATGCAACCATGTGGTGTTTTTGCATCATCATTTGGTCTGAGTTGGGTGTGTTTTATCAATGACAGTTGTCCTGTGGTTGGACAGTATATGTTCAGGTGTCTCCATCATTATCAGATAAATTCTTAGAAGCACCTCTGATCAAAACCTTGTTAAAAAGAAAAGTGTTTTCATTTAGACACACAGACATCAAGAATCAGCCTGAGAACCTCAACAATGGTGACCATCAAAAAGCATGTTGCACTGCATTCTGGGTGCCACCAATAAAAACTCATTTTATGGCTCCCATCATGCTTTGCGGCATGAATAAATAATGAGCAATAATTCTATAGTAGCTTGTTTTGTGATTCTTACAGTTGGTCTGAATATGCTGTTTGTCACCATTCTTGAGATTCATACGCTGGTTCTTGATGTGACTGTCTGCCAAAAGAAAGTTCCCCTTTCTCTGTTTTAAACAGAATTCTCAAACTCTGGTTTACACTGAAAAATCCACTTTTTCTTTTTTTGCTGAATCACAGGGCTGCCATAATGAATGTTATCTTGTCTCAGAGATCAGACTCTGAATGAGTTCAGATATTCAGGAAGAACAAAGATTATGTAGTAGCATGACCAACACTACCTGATCATCTTTATTCTTAGTTTGTCTAGCTGTTATAACTGAGTTACAACAGCAATGCAAAATGAAATATTAAAACATCAAGGGTCAAGAACACAACTAAAGCAAACACTGACCACTATAATGGTAACCAATAATTTACCCTTTGATTCTGTTTGTGAACTTTAGGTGTCTTCAATAACTCTGTTTTGGGGGCCTTAAGACACAGCCTTTTGAACATGATGCCTGTATCATATCTATGTAAGCAACAAAAATGTGAATTTGTAAAAAGGCTGATGTCATGTGCATGCATATAATGTTTCATGATCGCCAACTACTGGCCTGGCATGCATAACATAGTATTCTTTAGAATAGGGCTTTTTTGTTTTTTTGTCCAATGAAATCAATATTTTTGTGTAAATTTTACTAAATTTTTTCATGCTATTCTACTCATTTTTAATGATTATTTCTACTTAATTAAAATGTGTTACATTTAATTAATAATATTGCTTGTAAAGTTTTGACACAATTTTATTGAATAAATATAGATAATCAGTTTTAACAGTGTGTGTTTTGTGTCTGTAGTGCAGATTTTTTTTTACGAAATCGCCCTGAAGAGTTCGTTCAAGAGGATGAAAATGTAACTGCGGCTGAAGACTCTCCTCTGATGAACGTGAATACTAAAGAAAACGGAGTCGGTGAGAACGACAGCACAGAGAAAGAGAACGGAGTGAAGGAGAGGAGTTCCAGTCCTGATCCTCCAAACACAGACCAATAAAATATCACTTTATTACACAACAACAAAAGTAAAGATGTTTGCTTTGATGGAGCTGAAAATTGTATTTTAACGGTATAGTTGAATAAAGATTTAATGATTTAAGGTGTGTGTTTTTGAAGGGTCTGATGGTTTGGGAGCCCCTGATCTCACCGGTGGAGAGAGATAATGTTGTGTCTGAGGGTTTTTCACTGACTTGTTCTCCGTTGATGTTGCTCGTCACTGTCCATGTGCTTTCAGTCTTGGTGAAGAGGGTCACCAGACCCCTGTGTTCGGCCCGTGGTGCTCCAGAGAACAGAAGAGAGACGCCGCGTCTCATTCCCAGCACAGTAGAGTAACCTGAACACCATCAGCATCATTAAAACACACACACACACACACTCTTTACATCACACATCACACAAGAACAAACAAGAACCCCAACATACCCATGTACGAGTCTTTATTTACAGCCGGATCAATGATCTCTGTCTGTCTGAATTCAGATCCTGATCCCGTCACTTCATACAGAGCTCCACACCAGTCATTCACTCCGACCGAACCCACGATCACAGAGTCCTGAAACAAACACTGCAGTCTCAGCACTGACATATTACACACAATAATGGAGAATGATAAAAAAAAAAAAAACTCTTCCTGCCAGCTGAGAGACAGTCACTAACAGGCATTTCTTAATCAGGGCGAACTGGATATGACAAACCGCTTTGATTTGAACTCTCTCTCACAACAGACACGGAAGAGAAGACAATGCTGAATAAAGTGGTCGTTTTTGCTATTTTTGGACTAAAATGTATATTCGATGCTTTAACAAATTCTAATGGACCCTCTGATGTCACATGGACTACTTTGATGATGTTTTTCTTCTCTTTCTGGACATGGACAGTAGACCGTACACAGCTTCAATGGAGGGACTGAGAGCTCTCGGACTAAATCTAAAATATCTTAAACTGTGTTCAGAAGATGAACAGAGGTCTCACGGGTTTGAAACAACATGAGGGTGAGTTATTAATGACATTTTTTTTATTATTGGGTGTCAAGGCTGATAAAAAAGGACTATACTGAAACCAGGAGATGAAATGGGTTTTCAGGCAAATTACACTCACTCAGTAGATGATCATTTCCATGTTACAGCTAGACATTGTTTTTAAAATGAAAAGGATTTAGTAAATTCTGATTTTAATTCAGCGTGTGTGTTTAAAGGTACAAAATTGGACTCTTAAGGTACAAGGTCCAAGGGTACAAAAGCTTTACCCTTGAGGGTACAGCCCCAGTGACAAGTTATTGTACCCCTAAAGGTACAATTATGTCCTTTATTTTCTGAGAAAAGTGTATCATCAAAAGTGTAGATGATGATAACTTCAAACTCTTTGCAATTATTTCTCTGAGAAACTCCTTTCTGATATTGCTCCACTATTTACCGCTGCAGCATTGGGGGAATTGGTGATCCTCTGCCCATCTTGACTTCTGAGATACACTGCCACTCTGAGAGGCTCTTTTTATACCCAATCATGTTTCAATATTTGGCATGAAATTTCAAAATGTCTCACTTTCAACATTTGACATGCTATCTATATTCTATTGTGAATAAAATATAAGTTTAATAGATTTGTAAATTATTCTATTATTTTTTTTTTACTCACAATTTGTACAGTACAGTTTACAACTTTTTTGGAAACGGGTTTTGTATATATATATATATATATATATATATATATATATATATATATATATATATATATATATACACTGGTAGATGTAAACATGTTACAATGGTAGACATTTTAAACAGACTGTGATCACAATTATGAATATGGGATACTGATATAAATGTATTTTATATTTTATAAGGTTCACTTGCTTGCAAGTTCAAAGCAAGACACAACATAACGCATAACGTCTTTTTGTCTTGTAAACTGTTTTATGCATGCTTATGATAGAACCACTTGTTAATGTAATTTACCTATATGTAATCGTATCATGTTTACAGTTAAACTTAAGCATTTAGCAGACGCTTTTATCCAAAGCAACTTACAGTGCATTAACACTATCAATTTTTACCTATCATGTGTTCCCAGGGAATCGAACACCCAACCTTGCTCTTGAAATGGCAATGCTCTACCAATTGAGCTACAGGAACACAATGCACAAATAATGTTTAGTATCTGTGAATTCGTCTTTTGATGATCTAAATGATAGTGTATATTAAATGTTGGTACATAGGTAATATACAGTATTAGTGTTCTAAGAATCTTTAAGATTCTTCTCTTGAACCCCCACTTGAGTTCCATTTTGCAAATTTCCATGATTTCACACAAAGGGTTGTAAAACTCATCATTAGTTCCAACCTCCTGCTTGGAATTTTAACCTTTCTCATTGGACAAGCCCATCCTGAGAGGCGTAAACCTTCTCAGACCTCAAAGCCCTCACCTCAGTGACCCGCCTTCAGTCTGCATTTCTTTTAGATCATAAGGGGATGAGGAGGATGAGCTAGAACTCTCTTTAATGACTAAGTCTGTGCCAGACCTCATGCCTCGACTTTCCATTCACCAAAGATCCTAGGATCTCAGCTGATGTCTCTTTTAGCTCTTGTCACTTTCCATTGGGAAGAAACTCCTAATCACCACCGAGTCAGGACACCTTTGGAATTCATCAATCTTCAAAACCGGAAGAACATGATTGCGACTCCTACAGCACCGAACCTCCAAACCATCATGATTTGCATCCAGATGCTCATTTCAAGCCAAGGAAATGCAAGTGTCATACATTTAACTAAATGAAACAGGGGTTTAGTATAAGCTATAGACCCAGTTATTAACTCTGATGGTTTTACTCAGGTGGTTAACTGACTCTTTTCATAGCTTCATTCTCTGGTTTTCCTGATGGTATCATCCATCAAATCTCATTTTCCCTTTCCCCTGTATGAGTGATTTTATGTATGTATGTTTTGTTTTAGTTTTTTGACTAGTTTGCATTACTTTTTAGTTAATAAAATTCTGGCTTACAAATCAATGTCCCTTTACAATTCTGATTTTGTTACATGCTCTGGTGCATTAATACTGTATGAAAGTGTTTTTCTGTGGCCACGGAAATATCCTTTCTTAGAGTTAATATAAAACTGAGCTAAGGGTTCGCTGGACGAACAGATAAGTTGATGGCAATTTAATTCTGCTACATTTACTACTGGCAGCACATATAAATAATTGTAATTAATCATAATTAATTGTAATTATTTATATAGATTTCCTTTTTGAGCTTAATTGCATGAACTTGTTTTATGGAATGAAACTTATTGTTCCTTATAAAAAATTAAAATAATTATTTGTTACTTTATGTCATTCATATCTCTCACCTGCTGGTAGACGACACTGAATCCACTCTGTGATAACTCTTTCTGTCTGTCTCTGCCTTGAGCATCCTTTGACCCTGAAACACAGAAGGAAAACTCTTACAATCATCTGTGGGTTCTTCAACTGCTACTTCTGTTTAAAACTTCTATTTAGGGTCCATTTTCTGTACATGTACATTTTACCTTCAATATTGTAGATCTTTTTTTGCAGGTTGTCAAGAAGTCCTTCGAGTCCACTGTAGTCTTTAATGTAGAAGGTGTTGTTCTGTTTTGGTTCTGATGCCAGCTGAGTGAGTCCAGTTAATTCAACGTTTCCAACCTGAAAAACAGTAGTCATTACATCTGACTGTGAAAAAACACTTTTAATAAAAATGTGAACTCAAAAAAGCATGATATCTGAAATATTTATTAAAATAAATGACAAACTGAAATCTTTGTTTTCCTCTGTGCACTTGATGACATGTAAAAAGTGTTTTCCACTCAATGATGTGACATACAGGATAATAATCTAATCTGTGATTAAATACAACATGTTGTATATCTCACTTAAAGCTGAAGTGTGTCCTTTCTGTATTAATATATATATATATATATATATATATATATATATATATATATATATATATATATATATATATATATATATATATACACACATATTTTTTTTTATAAAATGATTATATATTTACTATTTTTAGAAAATTGCACAAATAAAGACTGTTTCCAGACAAGCTTTTTGAACATTCTACTCATCTGTCATTGGACGGTCAAACAGATAGTCCCACCCTAAACTCATGTGATTGGTTGAGTCAGAAATCTCTCCAACTGCTCTAACCAGATGAATGTTGTGAAAGTTTCTCAGAGTCACAGTGTTTGTTAACAATTCAAACTACCAATGGCTGACTTACAGTAGTACAGTAGTACAGAACACACTCTGTAAAAAGCTGAAAAGAGACATAAAAGGACAAAGAAACACACCCCGATGATGTAACGGAGGATATTCTGCTCATCACATTTCTTGAGGACATTATCATCATCGTTATCACTGGGGTCTCCATCTGTGATGATCACCAGAGCTTTCTGAGCGTTGGGATCGGCTCCAGACGACACTCTATTCAGCAGATTCTTTCTGATGACATAATAAATCATAAATCATAACATATGAACAGATTTCAGCCTCAGTGTCAATTTGCTTCGGTTGTTTCTAGGAGATTACGTTCACACTTCACAATTTCATATAATCTGACTGATAAAATCAGAAGTATATTTGGCATGCCATCTGAGCTCAGAATTCAGCCTGAACCCAGAGAACTCCCCCAGCCCCCAGGACCACTGCTCCCTACACGCAGAGTACACAATTTTTGTAGCACACCAACTCCCAGGGGGCACCATCCCAATTGCTCAAAAAAAAAGGCATATGTGGATATGCATCACAACAACGGTGACAATCAAAAAAAAATATTTTTTTGTAAAAAAATTAAATTCTACAACATTTCTATCCAAGAAAATAAATAAAGCTGCAACAAAACACTAATATCTTATTTTGCTATAATATTGTCACCATTAGCAGCATGATGTAAACACCTGAGCTCCATGCTCTCTGCCACAATAGGAGTGCTTTATAACACACAGTTACAACAGCCAAAGACAAGCTAACATCAGAAGTATGAGGACCAAGATCCCAACTAAACCAAACACTGATCACCACAATGGTGATATCAAATATCAACATTTAAACCTCTGTTAATACGAGCTTCTCTAAATGTCTAACATAAATAAAGTCAATCTAATGAGTGAAGCTGATGAAGCTGTTTGTGGAGATGTTTGATCCTCCTCTGTCTTAATTTAACCCCAAATTAAGATCCCAACTAAAGCAAACACTGACCACTATAATGGTGACACACAAATTGTGATTTTTCTCGTTTGGTGATTATGCTTGTTAACATCAGGTGTCTTCAATAATGGTCAATCATAACTCAATTAACTTCTTAATTATCTCATTAACTTCAACTCTTATAGGCTGTTGTCTCCCTTCACTTTCTTCACTTTTCTCCACCAGAATAATCAGAAAGGCTAAAAAAAAAATCATAGGGGACCACTCTCACCCTGCTCATCATGTCTTTAATCTCCTCCCATCAGGAAGAAGATATAGGATTATCAAGACTTCTACATCACGTTTCAGAGACAGCACTTACCCTCTGGCTATCAGACATCTGAACCTGCACTGACTGCTAGCAGCACTTTATTAACGGTTGCTGGGTATTGTTGGTGAACATTGTCTGTTTTTTGTCTTGATGTTTGTCTTTTGGGTTATTTACGTATGAGAGTTGTACCAAGACAAATTCCTATCAACTTGTTGACGTGGCAATACATTTATTGAATTGAATTGAATTGAACTCTGCTTCAGTGTTACTTTTAACATTGTCCACACTCAGAGTGTTAATTTAACAATGAGGATTTTGCTGTGATCCATTGTTACTAAGGACGTAGCATCTGATCACTTCTGTATTTTCTTTGATATACTGATCTCTGCTACCACTGAATCTAGATCGGTCTCTGTCAGAAGGAGACGCATAAACGAGAACACAAGTGTACTATTTATGGAGGCTATATCTTTAACACCAAGCATTTCTGCAGACTCTTCTTTTCTTGCACCGCTCTTGTTTAGCCTGTATATGATCCCACTAAGTCAAATAATGAGAAAGAACCAAATTGCCTATCACAGCTATGCTGATGATACCCAGATTTACCTAGCCTTATCTCCAAATGACTACAGCCCCATTGACTCCCTCTGCCAATGCATTGATGAAATTAATAGTTGGATGTGCCAGAACTTTCTTCAGTTAAACAAGGAAAAAACTGAAGTCATTGCATTTGGAAACAACGATGAAGTTTTCAAGGTGAATGCATCCCTTAACTCTAGGGGTCAAACAACTAAAAATCAAGTCAGGAATCTTGGTGTGATTCTGGAGACAGACCTTAGTTTCAGTAGTCATGTCAAAGCAGTAACTAAATCAGCATACTATCATTTAAAAAACATTGCAAGAATTAGATGTTTTGTTTCCAGTCAAGACTTGGAGAAACTTGTTCATGCCTTTATCACCAGCAGGGTGGACTATTGTAATGGTCTCTTCCCAAAAAGAGCATTAGACAGCTGCAGCTCATCCAGAACGCTGCTGCCAGGATTCTGACTAGAACCAGAAAATCTGAGCATATCACACCAGTCCTCAGGTCCTTACACTGGCTTCCAGTTACATTTAGGATTGATTTTAAAGTAATTTTACTCGTATATAAGTCACTAAATGACCTAGGACCGAAATATATTGCAGATATATTCATTGAATATAAACCTAACAGAGCACTCAGATCATTAGGATCGAGTCAGTTAGAAATACCAAGGGTTCACACAAAACAAGGGGAGTCCTCCTTTAGTTACTATGCTGCCCGCAGCTGGAATCAGCTTCCAGAAGAGATCAGATGTGCTAAAACACTAGTCACATTTAAATCTAGACTCAAAACTCATCTGTTTAGCTGTGCATTTATTGAATGAGCACTGTGCAATGTCCAAACTGATTTTTTTTTTATGTAAAATAATTTTCTGTTTTAAATTCATTTTAAATAAGTAAACATTTTAATAATTTTAAAAGTTTTAAAATTGCTTGTTTTATTCTTGTTATTCTTTTTCTTCATTATTATTTTACTTTCTTTTATGTAAAGCACTTTGAAATACCATTGTGTACGAAATGTGCTAATGCAAAAGTAAATACACAAGCACACCTTTTAAATGTTTTATATTTATTAAAATAAACTGTAAATCATTTGTTAAATGTAAAAATTTAGCCGGTGCATCACAAAAAAAATCATAATCCTGTGAAACTTTTGTGGCTGTTGGTATTTTTTGGGGGCGGCAGTGCCTCAGTGGTTTATGTAGGTTGTCTACAAACCGGAAGGTTGGTGGTTCAATCCCCGGCTCCACCTGACCAAGTGTGGAGGTGTCCTTGAGCAAGATACCTAACCCCAGCTGCTCCCGACGAGCTGGACGTGCCTTGAATGCCAGACACCGCAGTCAGTGTATGAATGGGTGAATGTGAGGCGCTTTGCATGGCCTTGTGGTCTGTTGAAAGCGCTATATAAATGCAGTCCATTTACCATATTAATAACATGTTTTAATGTCAGAAATAAATTCCAACATCACCAACGCATATAATAATTTACAAAGAAGTATTAAGATCTTTTTTATTTGGTTATTTAAAAAAGACCTTTAAAATTACTTAAAATGCATTGTAAAAAACTATGAGGCAATAAAGATTGGTTAAGAACACTGTTAAAATTCATAATGTAGGCTAAGACAAAATAACCCATTGATGTAAATTACGTGTTATTACAAATACCTGAAAGAAAGCCAAAGGCCATGTAACTGCTGCTACACTTACAGGATGACCAGATCCTTCTTTAGGCTATTAGACAAACATTTCATTCAAATATTCACTTCATCTTTCATTTTTGGACAACTTTTTGCTATAGATGAAATAGTCATTATAATTTCATTATAATTTCTTCAGCAAAAAACAACTCTTACAAAAATAAACCATGCTTTTATCAGTAAAACTGCTTAATTTTTTGCATGATTTCGGAAAGTTTGAGACTATAAAATCATTTAGAGAACTGTATTAATAAAGTCATAGCCATAGGTAACTGTCGAGAGCTACAGTTGTAATTTATAAACAATAATTATTTTTATTTAAATAAAGTTCTATTTTAACCATAAAATTTGAGGAAGGGGGCACAACAATGCAATCCTGCAGCGGCCCTGACTCCTCCACATCCCACGCTGGGACAGGAATAGTGCAGAGCGAGGTGTTCAGGTGGAGGAGGGATGCTGCATAACTGTCGTGGGACAGAGTTGGCCGTCCACTTCCTATCATGCTAATTATCTGATTATTGGAACATGCTACTCCCAAACTTTGTTAATAAAACATCATTAACCTCTAATTTATGCAATGACAAATGTCCAACATTAG
>NC_068396.1:32416117-32433617 GCF_023724105.1 Carassius gibelio | reverse complement strand
TTACATACTAACGCAAAAAATGCAATGAATGTTGAATGTTTCAGGGCATTTCTTACCCCACATGAAGAGAATCAAGCCGAGCGTCTCCATCCTGCTGCTGCTCGTCTGTGTGACACACATCTTCCTGTTCATTTCTTCATGACAAACTCATTTCCTCCTTAACACGATGTTTCTCACCCTCGCAGGGCGTGTGAGTGTGTGTGCGTTTGTGTGTGTGTGTTTCTCACAGATCTAACAGCAGCAGTGTGTCCATGCATCATGATGCTTGCAATAATCACTGAGAAGCACACATCTGACCTAAACACCAGTGTACATCACAGGAAGGGTGGATTTAACACACACAGACACACAGATATCACGAACTTGCATATTGTGCAACACAAACATCAACATACACACACACACACACACACACACACACACACACACACACACACACACACTGCATCAGAAAAGGGAACAAAAGCACTGTGGTGAAAATGTTTTTAATGAAAAGTGATAATGTTTACCCCAGAAACAGAGCTGTGCTTTTGTCTTATTTTTTTAATAATGAAAACATGCACATCATGTACAGTAAGTATTTAGCACATGATTTTGTGTAAGCTGATATAAAACAGAAGAAATACAGAAGCATTATAACATGAAGAAGCCAAAATACCAAATATGAGGTTACAATAAGTATTTGTATCATACAATTGTGGAAAAAAAAAAACACAAATATTTGTATTTTTCTACATTGCTGCAGAAATGATATTTAAGGAACCGTTCACCACAAAAAAAAGAAAGAAAATGAGACATCACTCTGTGATCGCCATGCTCCTAAAGCTCTGATAAGCACAATGAAGGAATCATAATAATAAATAAGTAATGTCCTGTATTTTTTTTTTACTTTATATATATATATATATATATATATATATATAAACATATTATAACATTAGAACTCAACAGAAAAATTGCTTAGTCACCTTAATGGAAATGAATGTCAGATTATACAAGTCAATTGTAATGACGGTGAAGCCAAAGCTGTGTTAGAATCCATTTGCAGAAGTTTATTTTTTAAAAAAAACAGTTCAACCATCCAAATCGTGAAGCAGAAATCAGAGTCGAGGTCACAGGCAAAGGGGTCAAAATCATAGAAAACAATCCAACCAGCAAACAAGCAAAAGGGGCAATCCAAAGGCAAAAATCCAGAGAAACAGGCAAAAAGTCAAACACAGTGTAATCAAATCAGACAATGGAAAAATGCTTGGTAAGGCAGTAGAACTGGCAATACTTCGCAAATCATGTTTCGGCCTGGCCATGCTTAAATGGCTGCCAAACAGGAAGTGATAGTAGAAGCAGAGGGAGCGGCACCAGTCAATACTCAGGCGAGGGCTTCCTCTGCTGGCGTGGCGTTACAGGATCCCCCCCCCTAGGAGCGCCTCCTGGCGCTCGACGGGGACGTCCCCGTAGTCGGGGTGCTGGACGATCGGGTCTGGCTTGATGGAAATCCTTGATGAGTGATGGATCCAGGATGTCGGAGGTGGCTACCCATGATCTCTCTTCAGGTCCATAGCCCTCCCAGTCCACCAGGTATTGGAGCTGACCCCCTCTGCGTCTTGAGTCCAGCAATTCCTTCACCTTGTATGCAGGTGATCCATTTATGTCCAGTGGTGGCGGTGGCTCTTGGTTCTCAGCATTGGGGTCAACATCCGGATGGACCGGTTTGAGGAGCGAGACATGGAAGGATGGGGAGATACGGTAGTTAACGGGAAGTTCAAGCTGGTATGTGACCTCATTAATCTGTTTTATTATTTTGAAAGGTCCAATATACCTTGGGCTGAGTTTTCTGCTAGGTAGCCGCAGTTTGAGGTCTCTCGTAGAAAGCCAGACCCGTTGTCCTGGTTGGTAGGGAGGGTGTGGGCGACGTCGTCTGTTAGCCTGGAATTCTTGGGTTCTGACGGCTCTCTGTAGACGAACATGAGCACTGTCCCACACCCTCTCACTACGTCTGATCCAGTCATCAACTGCAGGTACTGTTGAGGGTTCACCAGACCACGGAAACAAGGGGGGTTGGTATCCCAAGACGCATTGGAAAGGGGTCAAGCCAGTGGAGGAGTGGGTCAGGGAGTTTTGGGCATACTCAGCCCATGGAAGAAATTCTGCCCATCGGTTCTGTTCACGGCTGCAATATGTTCTGAGATACCTGCCAATTTCCTGGTTCAACCTCTCCACTTGGCCGTTTGATTGTGGATGGTATCCTGATGTAAGGCTTATGTTGATGTCAAGTTGTTTACAAAAAGCTTTCCAAACCTGAGAGGTAAACTGAGGTCCTCTATCCGACACAATATCCTCAGGTAAGCCATAAACTCTGAAGACATGGTGAAATAGGGCTTGAGCCATTTCCATGGCAGTGGGAAGACTTTTGAGAGGGATCAGACGGCAGGCTTTAGAGAAGCGATCAATGATTACTAGTATGGTGGTGAAACCAGTGGAGAGAGGCAGGTCTGTTACAAAGTCTATGGACAAGTGGGACCAAGGACGCTGTGGAATGGGTAACGGTTGAAGGAGGCCAGAGGGTAGTTCTTTGGGTGTCTTGGATTGAGCGCAGATTTGACAGGACTTGACATAGGTTACCACATCCTTGGTCATTGAAGGCCACCAGAAAGAGTCCTGTAGCAGATAGAGAGTGCGTGAAATTCCAGGATGTCCTGAGCTCAAAGTGGTGTGAACCCATTGCATAACTCGGAGACGCAAACCTTGAGGCACAAAGCACTTATTCAGGGGACAATTTGTGGGTGGTGGCTCTTGTTGATGGGCCCGCTGGATCTCTTCCATAATGTCCCAGGTTACTGGAGCAATGATAACAGATGGTGGGAGGATAGATTCAGGTGTGACATTGTCTACGGGAGGATCGTGACATCTAGATAGAGCATCAGCCTTACTGTTTTTGCTGCCAGGTCTGTAGGTGACTGTAAACTGGAAACGGGTGAAGAATAAAGACCAACGGGCTTGACGTGGATTCAGGCGTTTGGCACTCTTGATATATTCCAGGTTTTTGTGGTCGGTGATTACTTGGAATGGGTGGACTGCTCCCTCAAGCCAGTGTCTCCATTCTTCAATAGCTGCTTTCATGGACAACAGTTCTTTATTGCCTACATCATAGTTGCACTCAGCAGAAGTCAATTTCCTTGAGAAGAATGCACAGGGGTAGAGCTTGCCAGGCTGACCATGACGTTGAGAAAGGACGGCTCCAATTCCACAATCAGATGCATCCACTTCTAACACAAAAGGTAGATTAGGATCAGGGTGCTTGAGGATTGGGGCCGTTGTGAAACTATACTTGAGTTTGGTGAATGCCTGGATAGCTTCCTGAGTCCATTTAAGTTTGGATGGTTTGCCTTTTAACAGTGATGTTAGGGGGGATGCAATCAGACTGTAATTACGAATGAACCGCCGGTAAAAGTTTGCAAAACCAAGGAAACGTTGTAGTTCCTTGACTGTAGTGGGTTGTGGCCAGTCGGTGACTGCTCTGACCTTGGAGTTATCCATCTCCACACCCTGGTAACTGATGTTGTACCCAAGAAAGGACGTTTGCTTGACATGAAACTCACATTTCTCTGCCTTGATGTATAGTTGATTATCCAGCAGGCGGGAGAGTACTGTCTTGACATCTTGGATGTGTTCAGATTCTGTCTTGGAGTAAATCAGTATGTCATCTTTGTATGCTATCACATATTGGTTCAAGAGATCTCTGAATATTTCATTGATAAAAGATTGGAAGACTGCTGGGGCATTAGCAAGTCCATACGGCATGACCAAATACTCATAGTGCCCCCTAGTGGTGAGGAAGGCAGTTTTCCATTCATCACCTTCACGAATGCGGATCAAGTTGTACGCACTTCTGAGGTCCAGCTTCGTGTAAACCCTTGCTTCACGTAGTTGTTCCAGTGCAGATGGAACCAGTGGAAGGGGGTAACGGAACTTGATAGTTACATTATTTAGCCCTCTGTAGTCTATGCATGGCCGTAAGCCTCCATCTTTCTTTTCTACAAAGAAAAACCCTGCAGCCGCTGGAGAGGTGGAGGGACGGATAAATCCAGAGTTCATGGCTTCTTCAATGTATTCTTCCATGGCTTGAGTCTCGTTACGTGACAAAGGGTAAACCTTGCTCTTAGGAGGCATGGCATTGGGCAACAAATCAATAGCACAGTCCCATGGTCGGTGAGGTGGTAACTGTGTGGCTTTGATTTTACTGAAAACTTCAGAGAATTCTTTGTAACAGGATGGAATTTTAGTATTTTGAGTGGTGTTTGGGCTTTCAATAGTGGTCATTAAACAGGGCTTGATTATGGTGGAGTGCATACACTGGTTTTGGCAGAATTCAGACCAATGGGTTAACTCACCATGATGCCAGGAAAAAACTGGGTCATGAACAGCTAACCAGGGGTATCCAAGGATAATATCATATCTTGGGGAGTCAATGACATAGAATGAGATGGCCTCTTGATGGAAAAGTCCAACATGGAGTTGTAGTGGTTGTGTTTGGTGGTTGATGCCATCTCCTATGAGGGTGTTGTTAACAGCACTAATCTTGATGGATGGCACACAGGGTTGCGTGGGAAGGTTGAACTTGCTAATGATGTCCTTGTGAATGAGATTTAGGGCAGCTCCAGAATCGATTAGCGCTGTTAAATCAATGGAAGTACTTTCAGTAGATAGTCGAACTGGAAAAGTCAATGATTTGGTAGGAAGGAGAGAAAATTGTTCAACACTCACCTGGGTAGTTATCTTGGTGTTTTTCCGGGCTTTGTGTGGACATGTTATGCTGTGGTGGCCTGTTTCACCACAGTAGTAGCACAGATTGAGTTGACGTCGTCGATTTCTCTCCTCTTCCGTGAGTCTTGAAAAACCCAGTTGCATGGGCTCCTGGCTAAGCATTGACATGGGTTGGAGAACATGAGAAAGCTGGGGTGTGACTGTAGCACTGGAGTGTGATATCTTCCTCTTGGGAGCATTCCTCATAAGATTATCGATCTTGATAGCAAGAGTGATATATTCATTCAAAGAACAGTTCTCCCCTTTGCAGGCCAGTTCAGTTTGTAGGTCGAGGTTCAGACTTTGTCGAAACACAGCCTTTAATGAGACATCATTCCAGCCACTTTGTGCAGCGAGGGTTCTAAACTCAATAGCATAATCTGCAGCGGTGCGATTGTCTTGAGATAGATGAAGCAATTGTGTGGAAATATCTTTGCCCCCAGCGGGATATTCAAACACATCTCGTAATTGTTGAATAAAATAGGTATAGGAGGAACGAAACAAATGATCCGTCTCCCAGACTGCTGCAGCCCAATCGATTGCTTTACCAGAGAGCAGTGACATTAGAAAAGCACATTTCTTTTCACCTGAGTGAAACTGTTCTTCCTGGTTAGCAAAAAAAATCTCCACTTGACGAATAAAACCCCGGCATTGTTCAGCTGAACCGTCAAACTTCTCTGGCATAGCCAGTCTTACCGTCTGTGGTGTTGGAGAGGGAAGTGATCGTATATAATGGGTTAGGTGTTCATTTGCAGCCTGAAGTTTGTTGAGTTGATCCTGGTAATTCTTGAGCATTTCACCTTGATAAGCAAAAGCAGCTTGAAGCTGGGAAACTTCCGCTGGATTCATAGGAGGCGAAGTATTCTGTAATGACGGTGAAGCCGAAGCTCTGTTAGAATCCATTTGCAGAAGTTTATTTTAAAAAAAAACAGTTCAACCATCCAAATCGTGAAGCAGAAATCAGAGTCGAGGTCACAGGCAAAGGGGTCAAAATCATAGAAAACAATCCAACCAGCAAACAAGCAAAAGGGGCAATCCAAAGGCAAAAATCCAGAGAAACAGGCAAAAAGTCAAACACAGTGTAATCAAATCAGACAATGGAAAAATGCTTGGTAAGGCAGTAGAACTGGCAATACTTTGCAAATCATGTTTCGGCCTGGCCATGCTTAAATGTCTGCCAAACAGGAAGTGATAGTAGAAGCAGAGGGAACGGCACCAGTCAATACTCAGGCAAGGGCTCCCTCTGCTGGCGTGGCGTTACATCAATAAACACTTCATGATGGAATTAACACAATTCTTCCTCTCCTATAGTAGAGAATGAGTGGAACTGTTCATCAGGGGGTCTATAGTGCACTGTCTGATGTGATACTGTAGCTGACGGCTGAATTTTATCTCTGATAGTATTGATTTTAGAAGTAGTTCATAAAGTCATTACTGCTGTAGTGTTGGGAAATGTCAACACTTGTTGAGGCTTTATTTTTCGTTAATTTAGCCACTGTATTGAATAACCAGACGAAACCAGTAGTTCAATTCCAGGCTGCAGCAAAGTCAGATTGTGCAGAAGAATCATCTGTTTCCTGTGGTCTTGTCCTGGTGCTCCTCTGAGACAAGGTCTTTACAGGGGATCTGTATCTGGGGCTCTAGTTTGCTCTAGGCTGGGGCTCTAGAGTGTAAAGAGGAAAATGTTTTAAAAAGCATGTGAGAGTTAGACAAATCGTTAATTTTGTTATGGTAGTATGACCTTTCAGATAAGGAAGCAACTTAGCAGATAAGGAAGATAGGAGTGACTGATACATATTAAGGTCAGTAGTATTTTTGGATTTGCGGCACACCCTTTCAGCAGCTCTAAGCTTAGAATGGTGTTCGCGTAGAACATCAGATAACCAAGGAGCAGAAGGGGTGTTACGGGCTGGCCTGGAAGACAAGGGGCAAACAGTGTCTAAACAAGATGTAAGAATGGAGCAGAAAGTATCAGTAGCACTGTTAGCATCCAAAGATGCAAACAGTTTATGGGAAGGAAGTGAAGATGAAACCATTGCAGATAGCCGGGAGGGTGAGGTTTATCAAGGTGGATGTTGAAATCTCCAAGCACAACTAGGGGAGTACCATCCTCAGGAAAGGTTGAAAGCAACACATCTAATATATCAAAAAAGTTACCCAGTGGTCCTGGAGGTTGATAGACAACTAAAAAATGTATTTTAAAAGGGTAGGTAACAGTAACTGAATGAGATTCAAAGGAGCTGTTGATACACAAAGATGGTAAAGGATTACATTTCCAATCATTAGAGATGAGCAGACCAGTACCTCCACCTCTTCCAGTCAAACGGGGAGAGTGGGAAAATGAGAAATTATTGGAGAGCGCTGCAGGTGTAGCAGTGTCCTCTGGTTTGATCCAGGTCTCTGTCAGTGCCATGAGATTAAGCTTTGAATGACTAATAATAGAATTAATGAATTTGGCTTTGTTTACAGCAGACTGGCAATTCCAGAGACCAATAGAAAAAGAAAATAGTGTATTAGCAGACATAGGCAAAGTGTGCAGGTTGTTAGGATTACACTGCCTCCTGTGTTAAAATACATAATGTAGGCTAATACAATGTAAAAAAAAAAAAAAAAAATTTGCGTCAACTAAAAAAAATAAGGCAACTTATTGCAAGCGCTGTTTTGAGTAAACTTAACAAACGGGGACTAAAGTCCACCCAACTTACAATAGTTTAATATCACAAGTTGTCACAACATAAATAATCATGTTAACCTAAAAGAATATCAGAATTTTTTTTTTGTTTACTTTACACAAGGCCTATTATCTATAAGCATACACAATTTTAAAGTGAAATAAGTGAAATTCAGCCAAGTATGGTGACTTATACTCAGTATTCATGCTCTACATTTAACCCACCCAAATTGCGCGCACACACACACACACACAAAGAGAGAGAGCAGTGTTCATCATTTATGCTGCAGCACCCAGGGAGCAGTTGGGGGTTCAGTGTCTTGCTCAAGGACACCTCAGTCGTGTTATTGCCGACCCAAGATTCAAACCCACAACCCTAGGGTTAGAAGTCAAACTCTCTAACCACTAGGTTATGACTTTATATTATTCAAATTAGTCTAAATAAATAAAAGACCATAACACAGGTCAAATAACTTTTTTATTATTGAAAGATTGTGTCCAAAGCACAAGCACATACCAAGTCTTGTACATTAACTTCTTTACTCAATGCATTTTACACTGAACTCAACACATGGTACATAATGCATGTTAAATAAATCCAGTGTTAATTATACCTTCATATGTTAGTAGTCTTCTAGCATGAAGTCACATGTATTTAACATTTTTGTTTGTTTTTAAAGGAACTATAATGTGAAAATTACTATATTGCGTATTTTAACATCAACCTAATCCACTGGGCAAAGTTATGTACAGTGGACGTCTTTTTATGTCTTTGCAGACGTTGAAAAGACGTCCACTGAGGAGACAGAATGTTTTTATGACGTCTTTTTTTTTAAAAAATTTTATGTCTTCTGTACGTCTGATATAGACGTTCACAGATCCTCCTCCTTACTTTATTTCTGTCAGACATTTAGAGAAGCTTTTATTGAGAATTAACAGAGGTTTCAATGTTGATACTTGATTTATTTTAGGTCACCATTGTGGTGATCAGTGTTTGGTTTAGTTGTGATCTTGGTCCAGTTACTTTCTTGTTTTACCTTATCTTTTGCTGCTGTAACAGTGTATTTTAAAACACTGTTTTTGTGGCAAAGAAAGACAAAGTTTAAGAGAGCTCAGGTTTTATCAGCTCATGGGAGCCATGGATGAATTTTGAAAGGTGGCACCCAGAATGCACTGCAACATGCTTTTTTGATTTTCACCATTGTTGAGTTTCACAGGTTGATTCTTGATGTTTGCACGTCTAACGATTTTTTGAACAATTTTTAAGAAATTCCTCAGATTGTATTTAAAATACTGGAAATACTTTGTTGAAGAGTCACAGGGCTCCAATAATCAACAATTTAACTTTAAATCAGTAATTCAAGAATAACAATAGTCTTTGCGTGTCCATCAGTTTTATAACTCAGTTATAACAGCCAATTAAAACCTGGCTTTATCATTTTAGGGGACAAGAGCCCAAACTAAAGCAAACACTGACCACTATAATGGTGACACCATTAAAAAAGTGATTTTCATCTTTGTTGATTCTTCATGTTAACATCAGGTTAATGACGTCAATAATGGTCAATCATCCCTCAATTAATCACTTAATTATCTCATTAACTTTAACTCTGCTTCAGTGTTAATTTAACACTCCTATTCTAACACTTTCACACTCTTGAGTGTGGTCTCACATGTACTCCCAGCTGAGTTCATTTCATGCTGGATTTTTTGCTGTGTATGTACCATGTGTTGAGTTCAGTGTAAAATGCATTGAGTAAAGAAGTTAATATACAAGACTTGGTATGTCCTTGTGCTTTGGACACAAACTTTCAATAATAAAAAAAAAGTTATTTGAAGCTAGTTGCTCCAGAGGCTTAAAAGGTGAGTTTTTCCAAAGGATTACTCATGATTTTGAGCTCACAACACTTGAAATCTTAAGTTTATGCATTTCGAAGGTAAATTAGTTAAATTAACGCATATTTTTAAGTGACAGGGCCAAAATGCAAAAATTAGTCAAAAATTAGTTCAAAATTTAGTTTAGTCAACATTACTTGATTTTTTTAAGTCAAGACAACATAAGGGTTTACAGTGATATATATCAATGAACTGGCAGATCTTCTGGACCAGTCCAACAGTCCAGGATTACAATCACACCACACAGAGGTCAAATATTTACTGTATGCAGACGACTTACTAATTCTGTCTAAAACACCAGAAGGTCTTCAGAACAACCTCGACATTTTAACTAAATACTGCCAGGATTGGGCCTTAGACGTCAACATCCCAAAAACTAAGATTATGATATTTCAGAAAAAAAAACAGAAATCTAGAACATAAACATTTATTTACTTTAAACAACACCACACTTCAGCATACTTTACACTATATTTATCTTGGTCTGGATTTAACTCCCACTGGAACTTTCAAATGGGCAATTAGAACATTACTTATAAAAGCCCGCAGGGCACTGCACGCTATACGAATGAAATTATTCAGAATAAACATCCCCATCAGAATCTGGACAAAGATCTTGGATAGTGTCATTCTGCCCATTGCCCTGTATGGAAGCGAGATCAGGGGCCCAGCAGCCATAAACACACTTCAGCGCTGGGGAAGTGAGAATGAAATGTGGGAAAAAAGTGAAATGAATACACCTTAGGCTGAAGGGAAAGTACATTTACAATGCAGAAGAAGACATTTCAACACAAATGTTTTCTAGAGTAGTTTCTGTTCATTAGTATGATTGAACCGGATCATCAAGGGTCAGAAGCAAAGACAGTGGTTTATAGAATGGGATTTAAATACATAAAGGATATTTGTGTTGTTTAACATTTATTATTGCAGGTTTGCATCATATTCAGTGTTGCATTATTTTTATTCATTTTGAGGAATACTGAAACTGTATTTTTATTTATTTTTTATTTTTTTTTGCGAGATGAATTATATAATTATATATACAAATACTAATATTTGTTTTATAACTACAGTAACATCTTATGATTTCTCTCAACATAGGGACAGGAGTGAATTGTGATAATAAATAAATGGAGATGTAGGTATTTTAAGAGTGAATCTGTTAAAAGCCTGTTGAAGAGACCAGACCTGAGCTACTCTCACAACTATACAATGACAAGTACTTATTACAATAACGAGAAATATGAGCAATATGAAATGCCTAAAATAGTCTAACAGGCAACAAAATAAAGGCTAAATTTTGTCAATTATTTGTAGATGTTAGCCAGCTAGCTAGCTAGTTCGACTTATTAGCAAAGCGCATACTTTTCACTTTAATTGCAGGCAAGGATAATTGCTTAAACTGAATTATTTAATTTTATGAATGCAAGATTATAGTCCTAGTCGTGGTCTTTTTCAAAAGACATGTAGACACATTTTGGTGAATTAAAAGCAAGCAGTGATGTAACTGAAATTAAAATATTACAAAAGCTTGCATTTATTTTAAAATTAAGTCAGTTTAAATAAACTGCTAACTCAAGTAAAACCGTTCCACGGTGTCAGTGTTGTCAGTTAAGATGTTCTAAAAAGTCTATTTCAAAATACTACATAAACTTCACGGGTTAATACACATTCCTTAACTTGTGATTTTTACCTGTATATTGATATTTACTGTCGAACATGACATGTCAAATCTTATGAATTTTCGTTTATGTCTATTTTATTTTATTCTAACACTATTTTAATCAGTTTGATGGTTGATCAGTACTAAAATTATGTTAACTTTCAGAAATTGCATACTTCTGACCAAAACCCCCTTCTACAGGCCCCTTCAGTCATTTTGGGCCCTAGACAACTGCAAGATATGTCTCCTGTGCCACGGGTCGGGCCTGCTTCAGAGACTCAGAACACTCCTGAGCTCCAGACACTCCGGGAACATGACACATTCAATATTACTTGGTGGAGGACCTGCTTCCTTTTTTGGTAACACATCATATTTACAAATTAAAATGACGTGACATACAGCCAAGTATATTTACAAATATAGTGACCCATATGCAGAATTCGTGCTGTACATTTAACCCATCCAAAGTGCACACACAGCATGAACACACGCGCGCGCACGCACACGCGCACACACACACACACACACACACACACACACACACACAGAGCAATTTGGGGTTCAGTGCCTTGCTCAAGGGCACCTCAGCAATGGTATTGACACACAAAACTCAAACCCACAACCTTAGTGTTAAAAGTCTAAAGGGGCGGTCACACTAGACTTTAAACGTGCAAAATTATTTTGGACACCGCTGCGAATATGGGTGGGAGCAAGATAAAACGGTCTCTCATCAATTATCACAATGTGGATTAATATGTGCTTGTACTGTGTCTTTTGCGACGGTGTTGAAAGCGTATTATTATACTGTACTCTCTGTATCTCTCTCTCTATAAATATATACACCCTAAGCAATAAAAAATTATACAACATTCTCATTCAAATGTACCATCTGTTCCTGTTTCAACGGACACTGCAAACCATGCAGCTTCTTCTTTAAATTTTTTTTATTATCTTTTAAATATGTAGTATATAAAATAGTACGCTGCGCTACAGCTAAAGTTATATAGCGCTTCCTTCATTTTTGAATTTCTGTACAGAGAGGTCACGCAGTGACGTATCAATCTTCTACTGGTCCCACATCTTCACCGGATGCGAATTTGCAGGTCAGAGTTCACCAAACTTGAACTTTGGAACGTAGCGAAATGCAAACTTTTTCACATAAGCTTGCGTTTCCGGTCTGACGCATTGGCATGCGTATGAATGGAAGTCAATGGAACGAAAATTGCAGTGTGACCGCCCCATAACTCTCTAACCGCTAAACCACGACTTCCCCAGAATGCTCTAATGCTCCAACTATGACTTTTAAAGAACTGACAAATTCTAAGAGAGTGTGTACATTCACTTCCTGCCTGTGCAAGACTCAAACTCACAACCTAGTTAGAGAGTTAGAGAGTGAACACATCTGCAGTAGTAATACCATTAAAGTATTTTTATTTTGTTTTTTATATTCTGCTATGTACAATGACTTGGCAAAAAAGTATGTAAGTCTGTTTGTGTGTGTGTTTGTGTGTGTGTGTGTGTGCTCTTGTTTTTGTGACATATCAGGACACAGCTCTGTATAATGTCATGGGTATGACACAGGTATTACAAGGAGAGGGTGACTTATGAGGACATAACCCATGCCCCATTTTTCAAAACACTTATAAATCATACAGAATGAGTTTTTTTGAGAAAGTAAAAATGCACAAAGTTTCCTGTTTCCTGTCCTGAGGGTTAGGGTTAGGGGTAGGGCCATAGAATATACAGTTTCTACAGTATAAAAACCATTACAGGAGTCTTCTCACTAACACTGGCCACACACTCGGCTACAGGAGTGCTCTCACACACACTACACACTGTCCACACACTCATCTACAGCAGTGTTCTCTCACACACTACACACTGTCCACACACTCAACTACAGCAGTGTTCTCTCACACACTACACACTGTCCACACGATCAGCTACAGGAGTGCTCTCACACACACTACACACTGTCCACACGATCAGCTACAGGAGTGCTCTCACACACACTACACACTGTCCACACACTCAGCTACAGGAGTGCTCTCACACACACTACACACTGTCCACACACTCAGCTACAGGAGTGCTCTCACACACACTACACACTGTCCACACACTCTGCTACAGGAGTGTTCTCACACACACTACACACTGTCCACACGATCAGCTACAGGAGTGTTCTCTCACACACTACACACTGTCCTCACGATCAGCTACAGGAGTGCTCTCACACACACTACACACTGTCCACAAACTCAGCTACAGGAGTGCTCTCACACACACTACACACTGTCCACACACTCTGCTACAGGAGTGATCTCACACACACTACACACTGTCCACACGATCAGCTACAGGAGTGCTCTCACACACACTACACACTGTCCACACACTCTGCTACAGGAGTGTTCTCACACACACTACACACTGTCCACACGATCAGCTACAGGAGTGTTCTCTCACACACTACACACTGTCCTCACGATCAGCTACAGGAGTGCTCTCACACACACTACACACTGTCCACAAACTCAGCTACAGGAGTGCTCTCACACACACTACACACTGTCCACACACTCTGTTACAGGAGTGATCTCACACACACTACACACTGTCCACACGATCAGCTACAGGAGTGTTCTCTCACACACTACACACTGTCCTCACGATCAGCTACAGGAGTGTTCTCTCACACACTACACACTGTCCTCACGATCAGCTACAGGAGTGTTCTCTCACACACTACACACTGTCCACACGATCAGCTACAGGAGTGCTCTCTCACACACTACACACTGTCCACACACTCTGCTACTGGAGTGTTCTCACACACACTACACACTGTCCACACGATCAGCTACAGGAGTGCTCTCACACACACTACACACTGTCCACAAACTCAGCTACAGGAGTGCTCTCACACACACTACACACTGTCCACACACTCTGCTACAGGAGTGATCTCACACACACACTACACACTGTCCACACGATCAGCTACAGGAGTGTTCTCTCACACACTACACACTGTCCTCACGATCAGCTACAGGAGTGTTCTCTCACACACTACACACTGTCCTCACGATCAGCTACAGGAGTGTTCTCTCACACACTACACACTGTCCACACGGATCAGCTACAGGAGTGCTCTCACACACACTACACTGTCCACACACTCTGCTACAGTAGTGTTCTCACACACACTACACACTGTCCACACACTCTGCTACAGGAGTGCTCTCACACACACTACACACTGTCCACACACTCTGCTACAGGAGTGATCTCACACACACTACACACTGTCCACACACTCGGCTACAGGAGTGCTCTCACACACACTACACACTGTCCACACACTCATCTACAGGAGTGCTCTCACACACACTACACACTGTCCACAAACTCAGCTACAGGTGTGCTCTCACACACACTACACACTGTCCACACACTCAGCTACAGGAGTGCTCTCACACACACTACACACTGTCCACACACTCGGCTACAGGAGTGCTCTCTCACACACTACACACTGTCCACACGATCAGCTACAGGAGTGCTCACACACACACTACACACTGTCCACACACTCAGCTACAGGAGTGCTCTCACACACACTACACACTGTCCACACACTCGGCTACAGGAGTGCTCTCTCACACACTACACACTGTCCACACGATCAGCTACAGGAGTGCTCACACACACACTACACACTGTCCACACACTCAGCTACAGGAGTGCTCTCACACACACTACACACTGTCCACACACTCGGCTACAGGAGTGCTCTCTCACACACTACACATTGTCCACAAGATCAGCTACAGGAGTGCTCACACACACACTACACACTGTCCACACACTCTGCTACAGGAGTGCTCTCACACACACTACACACTGTCCACACACTCATCTACAGCAGTGTTCTCTCACACACTACACACTGTCCACACACTCATCTACAGCAGTGTTCTCTCACACACTACACACTGTCCACACGATCAGCTACAGGAGTGCTCTCACACACACTACACACTGTCCACACGATCAGCTACAGGAGTGCTCTCACACACACTACACACTGTCCACACGATCAGCTACAGGAGTGTTCTCACACACACTACACACTGTCCACACACTCAGCTACAGGAATGTTCTCACACACACTACACACTGTCCACACACTCGGCTACAGGAGTGATCTCACACACTACACACTGTCCACACACTGCTACAGGAGTGCTCTCACACACACTACACACTGTCCACACACACATCTACAGGAGTGTTCTCACATACACTACACACTGTGTCAGGACTCGGGTATGATCTGTCCTTTTTATTTTTATATATATTTTTTTCGTTTCTACTCATTTTTCTACACTTGTTTTCGTTTTGTTTCCTTTTTTTCTCTCTGATTTTTAATATATTTTTCTGTTTTTTCTTCCCTTCGCTCTAGCGCCAGCTGATCTCACTCAGCAATCTAGGCTGCGGCTTGTCTGACGCACCTGTTCCCTCTATCTCATTAATCACCCTATTTATTCTGCTTGATTTTCACCCATCCTTGTCAGTGTGTTCTGTGACCTTTTGGCGTTTGGCTTCGGTTCTGTCCTGTTCTGGTCAGTTTGCTTGTTGGTTTGTCTGCCCAGCTGGTGTAACCTGTGCTTTGCCCTCAGAGGATTTCGGACCGCTCTTCTGGTTTTCGACCTGGACTGTTTTTGACTCTGGTACTGCCCGCCGTTCTCAGCCCTGTCTGCACCTCGCTTGACCCCTTGTCTGCCCAACTATTCTCCTGCCTGCCGCTTTGGATTTGTTGCTCCCTCTCTCCTGGCGTTCTCGGAGGCTGAGTGCACGACCTGCCCGCTGAGCAGTTTGAAGTCAAGACTGATTTTTCCCCCAGTGGGTTTTTGTTTTGTTTTTTGACGTTAAGACGTCCTCTTTAATAAAATACTATTTTTCAGCCTCATTCCGCTCCTGGGTCCTCATCTGTCCTGACACACTGTCCACACACTCATCTACAGGAGTGCTCTCTCACACACTACACACTGTCCACACACTCAGCTACAGGAGTGTTCTCACACACACTACACATTGTCCACACACTCATCTACAGGAGTGCTCTCTCACACACTCTACACACTGTCCACACACTCGGCTACAGGAGTGTTCTCACGCACACTGCTCACAGTCCTTACGATCAGCTACAGGAGTGCTCTCTCACACACTCTACACACTGTACACACTGTCCACACGATCAGCTACAGGAGTGCTCTCACACACTCTACACACTGTCCACACACTCGGCTACAGGAGTGTTCTCACACACACTACACACTGTCCACACGATCAGCTACAGGAGTGCTCTCACACACACTAAGTGAAAGTGAAAGTGACATTCAGCCAAGTATGGTGACCCATACTCAGAATTTGTGCTCTGCTTTTAACCCATCCGAAATGCACACACACAGAGCAGTGAACACACACACACACACACACACACTGTGAGCACACACCCGGAGCAGTGGGCAGCCATTTATGCTGCGGCGCCCGGGGAGCAGTTGGGGGTTCGATGCCTTGCTCAAGGGCTCCTAAGTCGTGGTATTGAAGGTGGAGAGAGAACTGTACATGCACTCCCCCCACCCACAATTCCGTCCGGCCCGAGACTAGAACTCACAACCCTTCGATTGGGAGTCCGACTCTCTAACCATTAGGCCACGACTTCCCCTTGCCACACTGTCCACACACTCGGCTACAGGAGTGTTCTCACACACACTACACACTGTCCACACGATCAGCTACAGGAGTGTTCTCACACACACTACACATTGTCCACACACTCATCTACAGGAGTGCTCTCTCACACACTCTACACACTGTCCACACACTCGGCTACAGGAGTGTTCTCACACACACTACACACTGTCCACACGATCAGCTACAGGAGTGCTCTCTCACAGACTCTACACACTGTCCACACACTTGGCTACAGGAGTGTTCTCACACACACTACACACTGTCCACACGATCAGCTACAGGAGTGTTCTCACACACACTACACATTGTCCACACACTCATCTACAGGAGTGCTATCTCACACACTCTACACACTGTCCACACACTCGGCTACAGGAGTGTTCTCACACACACTGCTCACAGTCCTCACGATCAGCTACAGGAGTGTTCTCACACATACTACACATTGTCCACACACTCATCTACTGGAGTGCTCTCTCACACACTCTACACACTGTCCACACACTCGGCTACAGGAGTGTTCTCACACACACTGCTCACAGTCCTCACGATCAGCTACAGGAGTGCTCTCTCACACACTCTACACACTGTCCACACACTCGGCTACAGGAGTGTTCTCACACACACTACACACTGTCCACACGATCAGCTACAGGAGTGCTCTCACACACTCTACACACTGTCCACACACTCGGCTACAGGAGTGT
>NC_068396.1:32388617-32411117 GCF_023724105.1 Carassius gibelio | reverse complement strand
TTCTTGTGTTAATTCTGTCCTGTTCATACTGTTGTGTAGCTAACTGTTAATGTGTTATCTTAACATACATATTCAGCCTGTGGTTCTGTGTACTATTGTGTACCGCTGAACACTTGCCTCTACACATTACCAGTATCTGTTCTTGCTCTTGGATTTTGTTAAACTAAGTTCATATTTTTGGACTGATGCGACTTATACTCAGGTGCGACTTATAGTCCGAAAAATACGGTATGTGACAGTAACTGATACGCTCTGTTTCTTTCCCACACGTGTGGGTGTGTGTGTGTGTGTGTGTGTGTGCTTAATATAGTGAAAACCTGCTGTATGTCACTGGTCCATGATCTTTATTGAACTGCATCTATAATATTTATGTCCTTGTAAGTGACTTGAATAAATTGTTAGACTGTGTGTTTCAGGGGGGGTTCTACGAGGACTCGGCCGTGTTCTCGAGCGGTTTCTGGTCTCAGGCGGATCCGCAGGCGTCTCTGGGCTCAAACCCTCGCGGTCGGGGTAACAAGCCCCTCTCTCCTCCAGCGCCGGGCTCCCAGAACCTCAACAGTCAGGTCTGACGCACCTCGTCACAGTCAGGAGGAGCGTGACACTGCCATCTGTTAACAGCTGTCTGTCTGTCTGTGTCCTCAGATGCTTTTCCAGTTCCCTGCCAGCGAATCACAGCAGCCCTCCTTCTTTGTGGGCGGACCCATGGTGATCGACAACCTGGCTGAGTGCCAGCAGGCTCCGCCCCCTGCCTCCCTGACCCCGGCCCCGCCCCCCTCCACCCCAGCATGCCTCGCGGGGACGAGCTTCACCCCACAGGGCTCCGAGACGTCCTTCGACTGCAGTCACTGCGGAAAGTCACTGCGCTCCCGCAAGAACTACAGCAAGCACATGTTCATCCACTCCGGTACGCCCCCAGTGACCCCGACACCAGAGTAGTTCAGGTGTAGCACAGGTCACACACACACACACACACACACACACTCCAGAGAACCGCTGAATTGATTATGAATCAGATTTAATCTGCTGCTCTCTGAACCGGCAGCGTTACTAAACCAGTGCCCTTGTGCTTCACTTCTGCAGTGTGTTAAATCTGCCTGTGTATGAAGACTGAACGTGTGTGTGTGTGTGTGCAGGTCAGAAGCCGCATCAGTGCAGCATCTGCTGGCGCTCGTTCTCTCTGCGTGACTATCTGCTGAAGCACATGGTGGTGCACACGGGTGTGCGTGCGTTCCAGTGCTCCGTCTGCAGCAAGCGCTTCACGCAGAAGAGCTCTCTGAACGTTCACATGCGCACACACCGGGTGGAGCGCACCTTCACCTGCAGCGTGTGTCACCGCGCCTTCACCCACCGCACACTGCTGGAGAGACACGCCCTGCAGCACCACACGCCCCCCAAACCACCCACCAATCAGCTGCAGCAGGGCGGGGCCAGCGCACCCGGCTCCGCCTCCTAGAGACGAGTGAGGAGAGGAGAAACAATCAGACTGAATCCCAGGAGCTTTAACACACACACACACACACACACACACACTCTCTCTCTCTCTCTCTCTCTCTCTCACACACACACTCTCTCTCTCTCTCTCTCTCTCTCTCTCTCTTCCTTTCTTCCTTCTCTAACCCAGATAACCTCACACACACACATAAATAAATAAATAAACAAATAAACACACACACACACTCTCTCTCTCTCTCTCTCTCTCTCTCTCTCCTCTCTAACCCAGATAACCTCACACACACACACACACTCTCTCTCTCTCTCTCTCTCTCTCTCTCTCTCCTCTCTAACCCAGATAACCTCACACACACACACACACACACAGACCTCATCGAGCGCCTCACACTGCGGTCAGGCCCAGTTCTGCGTGTGAGGTGTGTTTCAGTGTTTGATGTGTTGTACATGTCTTCATGACCTCATCAGAGACCTCAGTGACCTCAGGACCAGAAGAGCGCACTTATTACCTCCATCTTTATTTCAGCATCAACCTCCATTTCTACATTTTGTATCAAGTATATTCGTAAATGGTAATGCTCTTTTTCAGGTGAACTGATGTGTAAGAGTTGTATGTGCTGTCTGCTCTGCTTGGGTTGGTATCTAGCATGTGCTCGCTTCACGCTGCATGAAGATGCATTAAATGCATTGTGACGACTCTGACGCCTCGTGTCCTTCATTAACCTTGTCTTTACATGCTTTATGGCAGGTACGTTTAGACTGTTTCATGCTTGTGTTCTAGTAGAAATGGAACAATGTTCTGATGGTTCTCTGGTGCATTATTAGGCCACTGTTACTAGATCTTTAGCATCTCATCTACTCTGTAAATAGCATACGTCATTAATCAGTGATCTGAATAGTGGCTCTATGATGTTTAATCAAGTAAATCTGGACCGACGGAGTGTTTGCTACACTTCACATTACAGTATTCAGATGAAGAATTGCAGTCTGGCGACACTCACAGTAGGTGAACCGCGCATGCGCCGGACTCGTGTCGTTCACTTCGAAAGAGTCGACTCCCTGAATGAATCGGATCCGAGTCAGTGGTTTCGGGTTTGTGCTGTCTTGCAACGCGGAACACTCAGGATCGGTGAGCTGCTCAAATATACTAAAAATAAGATACAAACACAGCTGAAGTCAGCGCGAATACGCGGAGATATAGCGCACGTGTGAGATGCAGTGCACTTTTAGTTTCTTTTTGAGAATTGTCTGCACTTGTTCAAAGTTTTGTGTGATTTGTTTGTGTAAGTTACGTTTGCTGTGTTTTATGGTCATTTTTCTTCAAATATGTCGGTATAAAGGTTAAGAGAGAGGAGTGAAGCCGCTGAATGTTAGTAGGTGAGAGTTCACAGATCACAGACTCTTCAGAGGGATACTGATTGTCCAAATATATGGAAGGCCAAAAGGGACAAAAACTGGTGAATTTTTAATGCGTCAACAACAGGTTAAATACGCGTATTTCACACGTAAACAACACGTAAAATTATTACTGAAATATTATTAGTAATTTGTTACACTACTAGTTACTGCAGAATTAATATTATTACAATAACTAAATAACTAGTTTATAATTTACTTGACACATGACTATCTGAGCTGTTTGATGTTTCAGACATTTTAGAGTACATGGAACAAATACACAGCTACACTCCAGTTTCAAAATGATATATATAGAGAGAGAGAGAGAGAGAGAGAGAGAGAAGTATTGTTTACACATGAAAGATCATAAAGGATTGTTTGGATTTCAACCATTTTCCACAATCAGAGCATGTTTAATGAAATAATAAAGATATAAAACCATGAGAATATGATATCTTGATGCCATGATATTTTCAGATCTACATGACAGATTAATGTATAATTTGGCTCATTTTAATTAGGGGAATTTTCAGAAAATATGTGAGTGTGTGTGTCTGTGTAGTGTTAAGTACTTGAGACTCGGGCCTGTATCATGATGGTAGCTGAACAAATTCAGAGTAACAGGATTAGTTTCTAGTTGACAAACCAAACCTCTCCAATCCGGCTTTGTTGGTACCATGATGCTGTTCATAAACTTTCTTTGTCAATTCAGGCTTTGATCCTGAGTTTGTGGAGCGCGTGCACATGAATGTGTGACATCACTGGCAAACAACCAATCACGAGCCTTGTAACACCAAGCAAGTTTGATTTACTTCCCACAAGATTCAAAACTAAAGGTTAAAGGTTTTGCTAAAGGTTAAGAATATGACAAATTAAAACATCATATGAAAAATGAAGGAGGACAAATAAAATAAATAATCTCTCTCTATCGGTGCAGTGACAAGTGGATAGAGACTCGAACCTGTAAGGTCAGATTGTTTTATTTTTTAAATAGTGCAATCTTTTGATACTACAGCTTATTTATATTACATTATCTGTATACATTAATATTTATTCATTATAATATTATTATATAAATCATAAAATGATAAATGAAATTATCATTAAAGCCATACTTCTTTTTTTTTTTTTTTTTTTTAGCATTAGTGACCTTTAATTTGGAGCAAGATAAACTGGAGTGACTTTGTGTCAAACATGTGTCACATCTCTCACATCTGATTGGTCCAGCTTCAGTCTGAGATCATGTTAGCCATGCTGAGTATCTTACTATGGCAATGAATGCCGCTAAAAGCCAAGCCACTTATGTGGTACCTAAAACCCAGTATTGGTGCAAACTAACCTGAAACATACCTGGCTAGCCAGCTAATCTAGTTTCATGGTACAGGCCCTCGAGACCGTATTTTAATGGTCTTGGTCTTGTCATGGACTCGTGTGCATTTTGACTCTGTATTAACTCGGACTAGAACATATTAGGAATCGGATGAAATAGTTTGGAGCAAAATAATGAAAGCGGCGTCATCTCAGCTTTACAGGAAACTTCACTGAAACAAGAAATTTTGATGACAAAACAAATCACATTGAAAAACATAACAAAACAGCCGTAGAGCCAAGACACAGACTGCCGCTCTGGCTCCTCCCACTTCCTGCTCTCTCGCGCCACTGCTCATGGGTAATGTAGTTCATTTGAATATATAGTAAAGGCAAACAACAAACGATCACAAACATTGAAGCAATTATAATCATTTAACCTTAGTTATAATTGTTCAATTGCAACATCGGACTTATTCCCGAGTCCACTCCAGTCCCAAACAAAATATTTCATGATTGTTACTGTATGTTAATATTTATTTAAATTGATGTATGATTGACATGTTAAATGATTGGGGATTTTCTTGTGACGTGAGATGTTACCGTAACGTTAGGACTCATTAACACACTAACACATCATCTATTATTCAGTTTGCATAAAAGAGCCACAAAGAGTGTGTGTAAATAAAATACAGTGTACATGCCATGTTATATTTGATATACTGATTGAGTATGGTACCAATTTTATTGTTTCCACCAAACATTTCACATACTCTCGAAGATTTCTTTAGGTCCAATCTGTCTGATCTCGGTCTGGACTCGGACTCAAATGAGCTGGTCTCAACTATAACACTGTGTGTGTGTGTGTGTGTGTCTCTCTCTGTGTGTGTGTGTGTGTCTCTCTCTGTGTGTGTGTGTGTCTCTCTCTCTGTGTGTGTGTGTGTGTCTCTCTGTGTGCGTGTGTCTCTGTCTCTGTGTGTGTGTGTGTGTGTCTCTCTCTCTGTGTGTGTGTGCGTGTGTGCGTGTGTCTCTCTCTCTGTGTGTGTGTGTGTGTGTGCGTGTGTCTCTCTCTGTGTGTGTGTGTTTCTCTCTGTGTGTGTGTGTGTGTGTGTGTGTGTGTGTGTGTCTCTCTCTCTCTCTCTCTCTCTCTCTCTCTCTGTGTGTGTGTGTGTGTCTCTCTCTCTCTCTGTGTGTGTGTGTGTGTCTCTCTCTGTGTGTGTGTGTGTCTCTCTCTCTCTCTCTCTCTCTCTCTCTCTCTCTCTCTGTCTCACTTTCCGGTGTGACTGTTGCGCGAGGGTGTGGGTGCAGGTGCAGGTGCGTGGAGGAGAGCGGTTTGCGTGAGTAAATGTGTGGGTGTTTTTGAGCGCTTGTGTGGGGTATTGAGAGTGTGGTGAGTGAAGTGGATTTTTGTGTCTAAAAATCTTTGCTTTTTCCGCCTTTTTTTCTTTGTTTGTTTGTTTGTTTGTTTGTGGTTGTTTTTTTGGTGTGGTTTGGGCCGCGTGCTACCGGTCTTTACCGGGAGAAGCATGACGAGCCCAGCTACACAGGTTTTGTCTACACTCACGCGACGCAATGCGGTCAAAGTGGCGTTGGCGGCGAGTGTAGAGGACATTTGTTTAGCGATAGGCGAAGTTGTAGGACATGATTGTATTCTATCCGCATCGAGAATGAATAACGCTACGGTGATTTTTCTTAGTAATGTTGAAAAGGTGAATGAAGTAGTTGAGCGTGGGATTGTAATTAGTGGCGAGTTTGTTCCTGTTCTTCCCCTTTCACTACCTTCTAAGAGGGTCACCTTATCTAATGTTCCCCCCTTTCTCAGTGACGAAATAATAACAGAAGCTTTATCACGATATGGAAAATTGGTATCCCCAATTAAAAAAATCCCGATTAGCACGGATTCTCCCCTTTTGAAACATATTGTGTCGTTCAGGAGATTTGCGTACATGATAATTCAGGATGATGAGGAATTGGATCTTAAACTTAGTTTTAAGGCTGATGAATTTGATTACATCATTTTTGTAACAACTGCTAAAACCAGGTGCTTTTCTTGTGGAAAAACGGGTCACCTAATTCGTAACTGCTCAGAAAAGAAAGTCACTGAGAAAGGAGACATGGTCTCCAATCCAAGCACGAGTAGAGAAGCTGGTATAGTTTCACTGAGCTCAGAGGTGCAAGGTGACCACAATAAGGAGACTGTGGTGATTTCCAAGAAGTTAGCTGGAATAAAAACTGTTGATGTGACTGGTATAGATTCAGAAAAGAAAGACAAAATTGATATGATATCTGATGTAAAACAATCAAAACTTCCTGAAAAAGAAAGAGAAGGTGGTACTACTGGGACTGATGTTAATCAGGCTAAGAGTGGAATTGATTGTGTGGAAGTGGAGATGGAGACAGGAACAGAATTGTTCAAAACACCTCAAAAAAGAAAAATGAGTGATAAGTCTCAAAATAAGAAAGTTGTGAAGAAAGCTGACTTATTTGGTAGCGATGATAATGAAACAGAAAGTGAAGGTGAATCATCAGATTCTAGTGTGGCGTTGTCTCTGAGTGATTTCTCTGTTCGTAGCTATGATGCTGAAGAGATCAAATTATTCCTTAAGTCAACGAAGAACAAGAGAGGGGTGTGTGTACAAGAGTATTTCCCTAATGTAACACAGTTTGTGGAGAAAACGAGGAATTTAATGGCTGAAGGTTGCTTCACAAATAAAGAAGTTTATCGTTTAAAAAAATTGGTGAGGAATGTAGAGAAACTCAAGAATGATGTTGAATAAGTTAAGCTCATGTTCCACATTAATGAGTGTGGTTTTTTGGGGGCTTTTTTTTCTCCTCTCTGTCATGAGTGAAGTTCGTCTAGCAACCCTGAATGTAAATGGTGCTAGAGACTTTAAGAAAAGAGGAATGATAAATGAATTAATGAAACAGAAGAATCTTGATATTTTATTGTTACAAGAAACACATAGTGACGGGGGGAATGCAGCAGATTGGGAAAAAGAATTTGAAGGGCTGACTGTTTTAAGCCATAACACTTCGATAAGTGCAGGAGTTGCAGTAATTTTTTCTAAGAGTTTTAATCCAATTTCTTACGTTATTGATGAAGTTGTGAAAGGAAGACTAATAAAAATCAGAGCTGTCTATGAAAGTTATATTTTAATTATAATCTGTATTTATGCTCCAACAGTCCCTATGGAAAGATTGTTGTTCCTAGACTTATTGGGTACTACTTTACAAAATTGCTCGGAAGAGGAATATTTGTTTTTGGGGGGAGATTTTAATTGCACAGAAAATATGATGGATAGGAACCACGTAGAACCCCATTTGTTGTCTCAGAAACGTCTTATTCATTTCATTAAGAAGTTTGATCTTTGTGATATTTGGAGACAATTAAACGGAAATATAAGACAATATACATGGGTTCATGTGAGGGAAAACATGGTTTCCCTTGCCAGATTAGATAGGTTGTATGGTTTTACTCATCAGTTTAATATTTTCAAGAATTGCTCTATAACCCCAATAGGTTTTTCTGATCATAGTATGGTACAATGTAATTTTATTTTAGATTCATTCAAACCTAGCAGTGCCTATTGGCATTTCAATATTTCTTTATTGAATGATAGTTTTTTTAGAGATTCTTTTAAATATTTTTGGCAGAATTATAGAAAATCAAAGACTAATTTTAGATCAATACAACAGTGGTGGGACATTGGTAAAGTTAAAATTAGACAGTTTTGTCAACAATACACTCGCAACGTCACTATAGAGTTTAAAAGATCTCTGGAAACTTTGGAGAATGAATTAAGTGAGTGTCAAAAAATAGCTGAATCAACTGGGACAAGTAATCATTGGGAACTATTTTTTAAAAAGAAAGCTCAGTTAGCGGATCTGCTGGAATACAGAACACAGGGCGCATTGGTCAGATCAAGATTCCAAAATATAAATCATATGGATGCACCGTCAAAAATTTTTTTCTGTTTAGAGAAAAAAAATGGGCAGAAGAGATTGGTTAAAGCCTTGCGATCGGAAGAGGGTCAATTTTTGTTGAACCCTAGTGATATACGAAAGAGAGCAGTTGATTTTTACAAAGATTTGTATAGAAGTGAGTGTGTAATAGAAGGTGATGAGGACAGTAATTTTTTTAATTCCCTACCAAAGATGTCAGAAGAAGGTAATGTGGCTCTTTCAGGTGGGCTTAGTCTGGGAGAGTTATATAAGGCCCTTCATGACATGGAGTCGGGAAAAGCTCCTGGGATTGACGGCCTTCCAATTGACTTTTACAAGTCCTTCTGGGCAGAGATGGGAGCGGATTTGTTACAGGTGCTGAGTGATAGTCTGGCAAAAGGTATGTTGCCGTTGAGCTGCAGGAGAGCAGTGATAACGCTAATACCAAAGAAAGGAGACTTGACAGACATAAAGAACTGGCGCCCTGTATCACTTCTTTGTTGTGATTATAAACTGCTCTCTAAGGCTTTGGCAAACAGATTGGCCGAAGTAATAAGGCAAGTAATACATCCAGACCAGTCTTACTGTATTCCGCGCAGATCCATTGTTGATAACATCTCTTTAGTTCGTGATGCTTTCGAGGTGTCAAAATTGCTGGATTTGGATTTTGGAATGATTACACTGGACCAAGAGAAAGCTTTTGATAGGGTTGAGCACCCCTATTTGTGGAAAACTTTAGCAGCGTTTGGTTTAAAAAAAGATTTTATTATGATGGTCCAGGTACTCTATAGTGAAATTGAAAGTGTATTGAAGATTAATGGCGGTTTATGTGCTCCATTTCAGGTTAAAAGAGGTGTAAGACAAGGGTGCTCTCTATCTGGAATGTTGTATGCCTTGGCCATCGAACCTTTATTACAAAAAATAAGGGAAAAAATCGATGGATTACATTTGCCTAACTGTAGAAAAAATATATGTTTATCTGCTTATGCTGACGATGTAATGGTGTTTGTAAGTGGACAAAAAGATGTGCAAAGTTTATTTAATCTGATTAATGATTTCACTGTTGTATCTTCGGCAAAAGTGAATTGGAAGAAATGTGAAACACTTTTGGTTGGTAAATGGAAAAATGGTAAACCAAAAATACCAGAAGGTTTGGTCTGGGGTGAAGGTGGTTTAAAATATTTGGGAGTTTTTTTAGGTGATGACACGACTCAACAAAAGAATTGGGAAGGAGTTGTTGAAAAAATCAAAGGACGTTTGGAAAAATGGAAGTGGCTGCTCCCTAAAATGTCATATAGAGGACGCATTCTTGTGATCAACAACCTGGTCGCGTCTTCACTGTGGCATAAGTTGGCGTGTGTTGATCCTCCTCCTCAACTTCTAATGAAAATACAAGCGATTATTGTAGACTTTTTCTGGGATAAATTACACTGGATTCGGCAGAGTGTTCTTTACCTACCGAAAGAAGGAGGAGGACAAGGACTGATTCATTTACAGAGCAGAACTGCTGCTTTTCGTTTGCAGTTTCTGCAGAGACTTATAGACGGTGCATCAGATGTCAGCTGGAGGGTAATGGCCCACATAGTCTTGCAAAGCTTTGGAGGTCTCGGACTAAACAAACATCTGTTTCTACTAAACCCTTTAAAAATGGACTTGTCTGTTTTTCCACCTTTTATAAGAGTCTTTTTAAAGTTTGGAGTCTCTTTTATATTCAGAAATCTGAAAACCCGTACTCACTTCACTGGCTTCTGGAGGAACCTTTAATTCTTGGGGCTCGGCTCGATGTGAATGACAATAATTGTGGTTTTAAGCTTAAAGAATCAAAAGTGATTATTTTAAGACATTTGCTGGACATAGCTGGAGAGAAATTGGACAATGCTGTTAAAGTAGCTGATTTTTTAGGCATTAAATCTGTTCGATTAGTTGCAATGTTTTTAGCTAAGTTAAAGTCTATCTTCACAACAGAAGAGGTTTTAATGTTGAAAGATTATTTTTCTGGAGTGTCCATTCCTGATGAAAGTGATTTTTTCCCTTGTTTGATGATCTCACCAAAGTTGGATGGTTTTAATGGTTTTCCTTTTAAAACTTGGGACTCCCAGTGGTTGGACGTAATATCTACTAGAGGAAAAATACTGTATGGAGCCTGTGTAATGGGTTTTAATAAGAATCATTTGGCAAGAAAAACAGATACACCATGGAGATCTTTTTTTTGCTTAAAGGAAAATGAAAAACCAGAATGGAGAGTACTATATAAACCGCCATTATCAAAAAAGGTTGGGGATTTGCAATGGAGAATTCTTCATGGAATTTTAGCGGTTAATTCTTTTGTTTCGATTTTAAATGTGGAAGTTAATGATGATTGTCCCTTCTGTTTACAAAGAGAAACAATTTTTCATGCATTCGTACAATGTGCTAGATTTAGAAAAATGTTTTTGTGGTTTTAATGAATTGTTTACGGAAACTGTGTTTATTTTGGGGTTTAAATATAGTAAAAAAAATAAGTACATTTGTCAGTTACTGAATTTTATAATTGGGTATGCAAAAATGGCAATATATATTACTAGAAGGGATAAAATTGAACAGAAACATGGGCAAAACATCATTGACACTTTTTTAACATTGGTAAAATCAAGAGTGCTGATTGATTACAAGTTTTATAAAAATATGAATGATCTGTTTACTTTTGAGAAGATTTGGTGTTGCAAGGGAGTTTTGTGTACCATTTTTGAAGATGATTTAATTTTTTTTCCGTAATTTGTTTTTTTCCTGTTGGCAGTTTGTTATTGTTTTGTGTGTATTAAGATGATTGTGATTTAAAGTTATTTTTCAAATTCAATTCTCTCTCTCTCTCTCTCTCTCTCTGTGTGTGTGTCTCTCTCTCTTTCTCTCTCTCTCTCTCTCTCTCTCTCTGTGTGTGTGTGTGTGTGTGTGTGTGTCTCTCGCTCTCTCTCTCTCTCTGTGTGTGTGTGTGTGTCTCTCTCTCTGTGTGTGTGTGTGTGTGTCTCTCGCTCTCTCTCTCTCTGTGTGTGTGTGTGTGTGTGTCTCTCTCTGTGTGTGTGTGTGTGTGTCTCTCGCTCTCTCTCTCTCTGTGTGTGTGTGTGTCTCTCTCTCAAGTTCAAGTTCAAGTTCAAGTTGCTTTATTGGCATGACATTTGAGTTACAGTATTGCCAAAGCATTCAGATACAGAATAAAATATAATAACAATAAAATACAATACAATAAAAATAACAACAGCAGATAATATTTCAAATATTAATAATAGTAATTATATACAATTAAGAATATCAAATAAAACAGTTGAATACAATCAGTTACCCCTTTCGTATGGTGTGTATGGTGTATAAATATTTAGCAGCTAGTGTCATTGCTGTCTCATTCTCTCCAAGTATATAGAGTAGTTTCTCTGAGTCATTTAGAGACAAGAATGAAGGATTGAACGCTTCAAACTGTGGGAAGAATGTTTCTCTTGTAGTGCTGTATTTGGGACAGACCAGAAGGAAGTGTTTCTCATCCTCTGTTTGATTCAGCTCACAGTGTTTGCACCGGCGCTCTTCTCTCGGGAGCCAGGATCTTTTATGTCGACCAATCTCTATTTCCAAATCATGATCACCGAGTCGATATTTGGAAAGGATTTGTCTTTCTTTCAATTGCTTGAGTGATAAGTAGTTTGCCAGTTTTGTGGTTCTGTTTAGGGCCGAATAACACTGGAGTTTGGTTTGGAGCTCAAATTCATTTTTTAATTTTTCATCATAATTATACTTCAGATTTTTGTCAATTAGTTTCTGAATGTTGGGGTTGTGATTGGAGTCAGACTCAGTTTGGGTTTCCTTCATCAGTTGAAGCACGAGTGTGTTTAGAGGATGAGACACTGTGGGGGGGGATTCATTGGCGAGGAGGGCTTTATATTGAACAGATCGAGTGTCAGATTTCACTCCCGTACAGTAGGATTGGTTTGATGATTGCGTGATATAATTTAATCCATGTTCTAATTGGTAGTTTTAATTGGCCAAACCGTGCTTTAATGGCATAAAACGCCCTCCGTGCCTTGTCATTGAGGGCCTTGACGGCCAGACTGAAGCCCCCTGATGCTGAGATCTGGATGCCCAGGTAAGTGTAGCTACTGCTGTGCTCCAGGACTGATATCTGCTTCCCTGAGACCTGGCCTTCTTCTGAAACACCATGACCCTGGTTTTGTCCACTCCTCACAGTACTGTTCCAGCAGGGCCAGGCTGTGCTGGAGACCCTCGGCTGTGGGAGACAGCAGAACCAGGTCGTCTGCATACAGCAGGCACTTGACTTCAGAGTGGTGTAGAGCGAGGCCTGGGTAGATGTTAAACAGTGTTGGGCTCAGACTACACCCCTGCCTCACTCCACGACCCTGCTGGAAGAACTCTGTTCTCAGATTCCCAATCTTGACCGCACATTTACTCTTCTTATACATGGATTCTATAATATCCAATGTTTTTCCACCAATGCCAATTTGTAATAATTTGTACAGTAAACCGTCATGCCAAATAGAATCGAAAGCTTTTTTAAAATCAATGAAACATGTAAATGTTTTTACATTTTTTACTCTCTCTCTCTCTCTCTCTCTCTGTGTGTGTGTGTGTGTGTGTGTGTCTCTCGCTCTCTCTCTCTCTGTGTGTGTGTGTGTGTGTGTGTCTCTTGCTCTCTCTCTGTGTGTGTGTGTGTGTGTGTGTGTGACTCTCGCTCTCTCTCTCTCTGTGTGTGTGTGTCTCTCTCTCTCTCTCTCTCTCTCTCTGTGTGTGTGTGTGTGTCTCAAGCAGCAGTGATGGCAGTGCAGGTGTGTTTCCGGGGTCAGCGCTTGGCTCTGCTCAAGCTCAAGCTCAGTAGGAGTGTGTCTCACAGCAGTGTCTCCGTCAGTGAGCCGGACTCTCACACACACACACACACACCTGTGCCGTTCTCCCGCTCCGCCATCGGGAACTTCTTCCAGGAGCGACCGCTGCTCACAAACCCCTTTACCCAAGATGCACTGCTCCGGGCCTACCTGCAGCGCCACCTACCTGAGCAGGTACGTCCCCCAGGTGTGTGTGTGTGAGCAGGAGTGTGTGCTGATGAATCAGAATCAGAATGACCTTTATTGCCAGGTATATTTACACATACAAGGAATTTGTTTTTTCGTGATTGAAGCTCCGCAGTGCAACAGAATGACAGCGACATGTATTCCGTTACTCCCCAACCCTGCTTATATATGTATTTTTCCTCGTCATGACATATTTTTTGACTGATGCGACTTATACTCAGGTGTGACTTATAGTCCAAAAAACACGGTATGTGTATTAGATAAATAAGTGTATGTGTATATAAATATAAAGTGTAGTGTGTTCGCCGTTATTATAAGCTGTTCATAAGATGGATTGCCTGAGGGAAGAAACTGGTCCTGTGTCTGGTCGTTCTGGTGCTCAGTGCTCTGTAGCGTCGACCAGATGGACACAGTTCAGAGAGGGAGTGTGCAGGATGTGAGGGGTCCAGAGTGATTTTGACAGCCCTTTTTCTCACTCTGGATAAGTACAGTTCTTGAATAGATGGGAGAGTTGAACCGATGATTCGCTCAGCAGTCCGGACTACTCTCTGTAGTCTTCTGAGGTCAGATTTAGAAGCTGAGCTGAACCAGACAGTTACTGAAGTGCAGAGGATGGATTCAATGATGGTGGAGTAGAACTGTTTCAGCAGCTCCTGTGGCAGGTTAAACTTCCTCAGCTGGCGAAGGAAGTACAACCTCTGCTGGGCCTTTTTTACGATGGAGTCAATGTGAATGTCCCACTTCAGGTCCTGAGAGATGGTGGTGCCCAGGAACCTGAATGACTCCACTGCAGTCACAGTGCTGTTCATGATGGTGAGTGGGGGGAGTGCAGGGGAGTCTCTCCTGAAGTCCACCATCATCTCCACTGTTTTGAGCGTGTTCAGCTCCAGGTTGTTGAGAGTGCACCAGACAGCCAGCTCTTTTACCTCCTGTCTGTAAGCCTCCTCGTCACCGTCCTGAATGAGGCCGATGAGTGTGGTGTCATCTGCAAACTTCAGGAGCTTGACAGAGGGGTCCTTAGACGTGCAATCATTAGTGTACAGGGAGAAGAGCAGTGGGGAGAGGACACAGCCCTGGGGAGCTCCGGTGCTGATTGTACGGGTGCTGGATGTGTATTTTCCCAGCCTCACTAGCTGCTGCCTGTCTGTCAGGAAGCTGTTGATCCACTGGCAGACGGAGGTGGGCACGGAGAGATGAGATAGTTTGGGCAGGAGGAAGTTTGGGATGATCCAGTTAAAGGCCAGGATTTCAGACAGGCTGGTGTAACACAATCTGGGCCTGGTGCTTTTTTCCTTTTCTGCTTCCGGAAGACCTGGTGCACCGCATCCTCACTGATCTGAATTGTAGGTGTGGGGGGGGGGGGGGGGGGGGGTGTGAGCAGGAGTGTGTGCTGATGGTGTGTGTGTGTGTGTGTGTGTGTGTGTGAGCAGGAGTGTGTGCTGATGGTGTGTGTGTGTGTGTGAGCAGGAGTGTGTGCTGATGGTGTGTGTGTGTGTGAGCAGGAGTGTGTGCTGATGGTGTGTGTGTGTCTATGTGAGCAGGAGTGTGTGCTGATGGTGTGTGTGTGTGTGTGTGTGTTTGAGCAGGAGTGTGTGCTGATGGTGTGTGTGTGTGTGTGTGTGTGAGCAGGAGTGTGTGCTGATGGTGTGTGTGTGTGTGTGTGTGAGCAGGAGTGTGTGCTGATGGTGTGTGTGTGTGTGTGAGCAGGAGTGTGTGCTGATGGTGTGTGTGTGTGTGAGCAGGAGTGTGTGCTGATGGTGTGTGTGTGTGTGTGAGCAGGAGTGTGTGCTGATGGTGTGTGTGTGTGTGAGCAGGAGTGTGTGCTGATGGTGTGTGTGTGTCTATGTGAGCAGGAGTGTGTGCTGATGGTGTGTGTGTGTGTGTGTTTGAGCAGGAGTGTGTGCTGATGGTGTGTGTGTGTGTGTGTGTGTGAGCAGGAGTGTGTGCTGATGGTGTGTGTGTGTGTGTGTGTGAGCAGGAGTGTGTGCTGATGGTGTGTGTGTGTGTGTGAGCAGGAGTGTGTGCTGATGGTGTGTGTGTGTCTATGTGAGCAGGAGTGTGTGCTGATGGTGTGTGTGTGTCTATGTGAGCAGGAGTGTGTGCTGATGGTGTGTGTGTGTGTGTGTGTGTTTGAGCAGGAGTGTGTGCTGATGGTGTGTGTGTGTGTGTGTGTGTGAGCAGGAGTGTGTGCTGATGGTGTGTGTGTGTGTGTGTGTGAGCAGGAGTGTGTGCTGATGGTGTGTGTGTGTGTGTGTGAGCAGGAGTGTGTGCTGATGGTGTGTGTGTGTGTGAGCAGGAGTGTGTGCTGATGGTGTGTGTGTGTGTGTGAGCAGGAGTGTGTGCTGATGGTGTGTGTGTGTGTGAGCAGGAGTGTGTGCTGATGGTGTGTGTGTGTCTATGTGAGCAGGAGTGTGTGCTGATGGTGTGTGTGTGTGTGTGTTTGAGCAGGAGTGTGTGCTGATGGTGTGTGTGTGTGTGTGTGTGTTTGAGCAGGAGTGTGTGCTGATGGTGTGTGTGTGTGTGTGTGTGTGAGCAGGAGTGTGTGCTGATGGTGTGTGTGTGTGTGTGTGTGAGCAGGAGTGTGTGCTGATGGTGTGTGTGTGTGTGAGCAGGAGTGTGTGCTGATGGTGTGTGTGTGTGTGTGAGCAGGAGTGTGTGCTGATGGTGTGTGTGTGTGTGAGCAGGAGTGTGTGCTGATGGTGTGTGTGTGTCTATGTGAGCAGGAGTGTGTGCTGATGGTGTGTGTGTGTGTGTGTTTGAGCAGGAGTGTGTGCTGATGGTGTGTGTGTGTGTGTGTGTGTGAGCAGGAGTGTGTGCTGATGGTGTGTGTGTGTGTGTGTGTGTGTGAGAGCAGGAGTGTGTGCTGATGGTGTGTGTGTGTGTGAGCAGGAGTGTGTGCTGATGGTGTGTGTGTGTGTGAGCAGGAGTGTGTGCTGATGGTGTGTGTGTGTGTATGTGAGCAGGAGTGTGTGCTGATGGTGTGTGTGTGTGTGTGTGTTTGAGCAGGAGTGTGTGCTGATGGTGTGTGTGTGTGTGTGTGTGTGTGAGCAGGAGTGTGTGCTGATGGTGTGTGTGTGTGTGAGCAGGAGTGTGTGCTGATGGTGTGTGTGTGTGTGAGCAGGAGTGTGTGCTGATGGTGTGTGTGTGTCTATGTGAGCAGGAGTGTGTGCTGATGGTGTGTGTGTGTGTGTGTTTGAGCAGGAGTGTGTGCTGATGGTGTGTGTGTGTGTGTGTGTGAGCAGGAGTGTGTGCTGATGGTGTGTGTGTGTGTGTGTGTGAGCAGGAGTGTGTGCTGATGGTGTGTGTGTGTGTGTGTGTGTGTGTGTGAGCAGGAGTGTGTGCTGATGGTGTGTGTGTGTGTGTGTGTGTGTGTGTGAGCAGGAGTGTGTGCTGATGGTGTGTGTGTGTGTGTGTGTGTGTGAGCAGGAGTGTGTTCTGATGGTGTGTGTGTGTGTGTGTGAGCAGGAGTGTGTGCTGATGGTGTGTGTGTGTGTATGTGAGCAGGAGTGTGTGCTGATGGTGTGTGTGTGTGTGTGTGTGTGTTTGAGCAGGAGTGTGTGCTGATGGTGTGTGTGTGTGTGAGCAGGAGTGTGTGCTGATGGTGTGTGTGTGTGTGTGTGTGAGCAGGAGTGTGTGCTGATGGTGTGTGTGTGTGTGTGTGTGAGCAGGAGTGTGTGCTGATGGTGTGTGTGTGTGTGTGTGTGAGCAGGAGTGTGTGCTGATGGTGTGTGTGTGTGTGTGTGAGCAGGAGTGTGTGCTGATGGTGTGTGTGTGTGTGAGCAGGAGTGTGTGCTGATGGTGTGTGTGTGTGTGTGAGCAGGAGTGTGTGCTGATGGTGTGTGTGTGTGTGAGCAGGAGTGTGTGCTGATGGTGTGTGTGTGTCTATGTGAGCAGGAGTGTGTGCTGATGGTGTGTGTGTGTGTCTATGTGAGCAGGAGTGTGTGCTGATGGTGTGTGTGTGTGTGTGTGAGCAGGAGTGTGTGCTGATGGTGTGTGTGTGTGTGTGTGAGCAGGAGTGTGTGCTGATGGTGTGTGTGTGTGTGTGAGCAGGAGTGTGTGCTGATGGTGTGTGTGTGTTTGAGCAGGAGTGTGTGCTGATGGTGTGTGTGTGTGTGTGTGTGTGTGAGCAGGAATGTGTGCTGATGGTGTGTGTGTGTGTGAGCAGGAGTGTGTGCTGATGGTGTGTGTGTGTTTGAGCAGGAGTGTGTGCTGATGGTGTGTGTGTGTCTGTGTGTGAGCAGGAGTGTGTGCTGATGGTGTGTGTGTGTGTGTGTGTGTGTGTGTGTGTGTGTGTGTGTGTGTGTGAGCAGGAGTGTGTGCTCATGGTGTGTGTGTGTGTGTGTGTGTGTGTGTGAGCAGGAGTGTGTGCTGATGGTGTGTGTGTGTGTGTGTGTGTGTGAGAGAGCGGGAGTGTGTGCTGATGGTGTGTGTGTGTGTGTGTGTGTGTGTGAGAGCAGGAGTGTGTGCTGATGGTGTGTGTGTGTGTGTATGTGAGCAGGAGTGTGTGCTGATGGTGTGTGTGTGTGTGTGTGTGTGTTTGAGCAGGAGTGTGTGCTGATGGTGTGTGTGTGTGTGTGTGTGTGTGTGTGTGTGAGCAGGAGTGTGTGCTGATGGTGTGTGTGTGTGTGAGCAGGAGTGTGTGCTGATGGTGTGTGTGTGTGTGAGCAGGAGTGTGTGCTGATGGTGTGTGTGTGTCTATGTGAGCAGGAGTGTGTGCTGATGGTGTGTGTGTGTGTGTGTGTGTGAGCAGGAGTGTGTGCTGATGGTGTGTGTGTGTGTGTGTGTGTGAGCAGGAGTGTGTGCTGATGGTGTGTGTGTGTGTGTGAGCAGGAGTGTGTGCTGATGGTGTGTGTGTGTGTGTGAGCAGGAGTGTGTGCTGATGGTGTGTGTGTGTCTATGTGAGCAGGAGTGTGTGCTGATGGTGTGTGTGTGTGTCTATGTGAGCAGGAGTGTGTGCTGATGGTGTGTGTGTGTGTGTGTGAGCAGGAGTGTGTGCTGATGGTGTGTGTGTGTGTGTGAGCAGGAGTGTGTGCTGATGGTGTGTGTGTGTGTGAGCAGGAGTGTGTGCTGATGGTGTGTGTGTGTTTGAGCAGGAGTGTGTGCTGATGGTGTGTGTGTGTGTGTGTGTGTGTGTGAGCAGGAATGTGTGCTGATGGTGTGTGTGTGTGTGTGTGAGCAGGAGTGTGTGCTGATGGTGTGTGTGTGTGTGTGTGTGTGTGTGTGTGTGTGTGTGTGTGTGTGTGTGTGTGTGTGTGAGCAGGAGTGTGTGCTCATGGTGTGTGTGTGTGTGTGTGTGTGTGTGTGAGCAGGAGTGTGTGCTGATGGTGTGTGTGTGTGTGTGTGTGTGTGAGAGAGCGGGAGTGTGTGCTGATGGTGTGTGTGTGTGTGTGTGTGTGTGTGAGAGCAGGAGTGTGTGCTGATGGTGTGTGTGTGTGTGTATGTGAGCAGGAGTGTGTGCTGATGGTGTGTGTGTGTGTGTGTGTGTGTTTGAGCAGGAGTGTGTGCTGATGGTGTGTGTGTGTGTGTGTGTGTGTGTGTGTGTGAGCAGGAGTGTGTGCTGATGGTGTGTGTGTGTGTGAGCAGGAGTGTGTGCTGATGGTGTGTGTGTGTGTGAGCAGGAGTGTGTGCTGATGGTGTGTGTGTGTCTATGTGAGCAGGAGTGTGTGCTGATGGTGTGTGTGTGTGTGTGTGTGTGAGCAGGAGTGTGTGCTGATGGTGTGTGTGTGTGTGTGTGTGTGAGCAGGAGTGTGTGCTGATGGTGTGTGTGTGTGTGTGAGCAGGAGTGTGTGCTGATGGTGTGTGTGTGTGTGTGAGCAGGAGTGTGTGCTGATGGTGTGTGTGTGTCTATGTGAGCAGGAGTGTGTGCTGATGGTGTGTGTGTGTGTCTATGTGAGCAGGAGTGTGTGCTGATGGTGTGTGTGTGTGTGTGTGAGCAGGAGTGTGTGCTGATGGTGTGTGTGTGTGTGTGAGCAGGAGTGTGTGCTGATGGTGTGTGTGTGTGTGAGCAGGAGTGTGTGCTGATGGTGTGTGTGTGTTTGAGCAGGAGTGTGTGCTGATGGTGTGTGTGTGTGTGTGTGTGTGTGAGCAGGAATGTGTGCTGATGGTGTGTGTGTGTGTGTGTGTGTGTGTGTGAGCAGGAGTGTGTGCTGATGGTGTGTGTGTGTGTGTGTGTGTGCGTGTGAGAGCGGGAGTGTGTGCTGATGGTATGTGTGTGTGTGTGTGTGTGTGTGTGTGAGCAGGAGTGTGTGCTGATGGTGTGTGTGTGTGTGAGCAGGAGTGTGTGCTGATGGTGTGTGTGTGTGTGAGCAGGAGTGTGTGCTGATGGTGTGTGTGTGTGTGAGCAGGAGTGTGTGCTGATGGTGTGTGAGTGTGTGTGAGAGCGGGAGTGTGTGCTGATGGTGTGTGAGTGTGTGTGAGAGCGGGAGTGTGTGCTGATGGTGTGTGAGTGTGTGTGAGAGCGGGAGTGTGTGCTGATGGTGTGTGTGTGTGTGAGAGCGGGAGTGTGTGCTGATGGTGTGTGTGTGTGTGAGCAGGAGTGTGTGCTGATGGTGTGTGTGTGTGTGTGTGTGAGCAGGAGTGTGTGCTGATGGTGTGTGTGTGTGTGAGCAGGAGTGTGTGCTGATGGTGTGTGAGTGTGTGTGAGAGCAGGAGTGTGTGCTGATGGTGTGTGAGTGTGTGTGTGTGTGTGTGTGAGCAGGAGTGTGTGCTGATGGTGTGTGTGTGTGTGAGCAGGAGTGTGTGCTGATGGTGTGTGTGTGTGTGTTTGAGCAGGAGTGTGTGCTGATGGTGTGTGTGTGTGTGTGTGTGTGAGCGGGAGTGTGTGCTGATGGTGTGTGAGTGTGTGTGAGAGCGGGAGTGTGTGCTGATGGTGTGTGTGTGTGAGAGCGGGAGTGTGTGCTGATGGTGTGTGTGTGTGTGAGCAGGAGTGTGTGCTGATGGTGTGTGTGTGTGTGTGTGTGAGCAGGAGTGTGTGCTGATGGTGTGTGTGTGTGTGTGTGAGCAGGAGTGTGTGCTGATGGTGTGTGTGTGTGTGAGCAGGAGTGTGTGCTGATGGTGTGTGTGTGTGAGCAGGAGTGTGTGCTGATTGTGTGTGTGTGTCTATGTGAGCAGGAGTGTGTGCTGATGGTGTGTGTGTGTGTGTGTGTATGTGAGCAGGAGTGTGTGCTGATGGTGTGTGTGTGTGTGAGAGCGGGAGTGTGTGCTGATGGTGTGTGTGTGTGTGTGTGTGTGTGTGTGAGCAGGAGTGTGTGCTGATGGTGTGTGTGTGTGTGTGTGTGTGAGAGCAGGAGTGTGTGCTGATGGTCTGTGTGTGTGTGAGCAGGAGTGTGTGCTGATGGTGTGTGTGTGTGTGAGCAGGAATGTGTGCTGATGGTGTGTGTGTGTGTCTGTGTGTGTGTGTGTGTGTGAGTGTGTGTGAGAGCGGGAGTGTGTGCTGATGGTGTGTGTGTGTGTGAGCAGGAGTGTGTGCTGATGGTGTGTGTGTGTGTGTGTGTGAGAGCGGGAGTGTGTGCTGATGGTGTGTGTGTGTGTGTGTGTGTGTGTGAGCAGGAGTGTGTGCTGATGGTGTGTGTGTGTGTGTGTGTGTGAGAGCAGGAGTGTGTGCTGATGGTGTGTGTGTGTGTGTGAGCAGGAGTGTGTGCTGATGGTGTGTGTGTGTGAGAGCGGGAGTGTGTGCTGATGGTGTGTGTGTGTGTGTGTGTGTGAGAGCGGGAGTGTGTGCTGATGGTGTGTGTGTGTGTGAGCAGGAGTGTGTGCTGATGGTGTGTGTGTGTGTGTGTGTGTGTGTGTGTGTGTGAGCAGCAGCTGCAGCAGGATCTCCTGCTCTTCGGCGAGCGGCTGGTCTCTGAGATCGAGGCTCTGGGTCGTCAGTGTGAGCTGAGTCCTCCTGTGCTGCAGCACTATGATGCCTGGGGCCGGCGCGTGGACCGCATCCTCACCTGCGACGCCTGGACACGCCTCAAACACATCTCTGCACAGGAGGGACTCGTCGCAGCGGGCTACGAGCGGACCTACGGGGAGTGGAGGTCAGACACACACACACACACACACACACACACACTCACAGTGTGTGATCCTCTCAGCAGCCCTGACTCTCCTCTGAAGACTCTTGATGTTATCTGAACTAAACCACACAGTTATAGATGAACACAAGACTGACTCACGTGTGTGTGTGTGTGTGTGTGTGTGTGTGTGTGCAGTCGCGTGTATCAGATGAGCAAGATCTACCTGTTTGCTCCGTCTGCTGGACTCTACACCTGTCCTCTGGCCATGACGGACGGAGCTGCTAAAGTCATCGAGGTCAAGCTCACACTCATCACACTAACTCAGCGATCCAGAAGTTACTCTGTAACACAGAATGATAGGAATTTGCTCAGTTTTGGATTCAGTGATTAAAAGTACTCTTTTGATTACACTTAAATCAACACACGACGTGGACGAGTATCTCTGAATATTAAGCCAGAGTAAAAGAAGACTATTTAAATATGACTTCTGCATGTTCTCTTACTCCATACAACTGGAGCTACATTTATACTGATTTCACCCTTTTCTGTCTCAATATAATTATTTCATTTGTAATTTAACCGTTAGTTTAACGGAGTCAAGAAAAATTAAAACAGAAAATAATGGAATTCAGAAAAATTTTAATGGAAAAAACAGAGAAGGAAAAAAAAGCTTAATGAGAGATTTCATATCTAACCCTGTCAGAAAACTACAGACTTTATTACAGTCGGAATAATACTTCTTTATAATAATAATAATAATGTGTCTTATTTGTAATCTTATTTCCTAATAAATGTTATTGATAGTGTGTGTGTGTGTCTCTCTCTCTCTCTCTCTGTGTGTGTGTGTGTCTCTCTCTCTCTCTCTCTGTGTGTGTGTGTGTGTGTGTGTGTGTGTGTCTCTCTCTCTCTCTCTGTGTGTGTGTGTGTCTCTCTCTCTGTGTGTGTGTCTCTCTCTCTCTGTGCGTCTCTCCCTCTCTCTGTGTGTGTGTGTGTGTGTGTGTCTCTCTCTCTCTGTGTGTGTGTGTGTCTCTCTCTCTCTGTGCGTCTCTCCCTCTCTCTGTGTGTGTGTGTGTGTGTGTCTCTCTCTCTCTGTGTGTGTCTCTCTCTCTCTCTGTGTGTGTGTGTCTCTCTCTCTCTCTCTCTCTGTGTGTGTGTGTCTCTCTCTCTGTGTGTGTGTCTCTCTCTCTCTGTGCGTCTCTCCCTCTCTCTGTGTGTGTGTGTGTGTGTGTGTCTCTCTCTCTCTGTGTGTGTGTGTGTGTGTGTCTCTCTCTCTCTGTGCGTCTCTCCCTCTCTCTGTGTGTGTGTGTGTGTCTCTCTCTCTGTGTGTGTGTGTGTTTAGTCTCTAGGAGCGC